>NW_028158679.1:0-39730 GCF_964263955.1 Coregonus lavaretus | reverse complement strand
GAGAGAGAGAGAGAGAGAGAGACACAGAGAGAGAGAGAGAGCTTTAGTGAGTGTGTTGTGATTGGTTGTCGTGTGTCCCAGGGCAGGGTTTACCATCATGGACCGTGCTGGTGCATCATGTCTGTACTCTAAAGAGCTGGGCTTTGGCAGCGCCTTCACCCTCGTCATACCGTCCACATTCGACATCGTCAGCCCTGATGTAAGTCCTCTAACCTTTAACCCCTGACACCTAACCACCCTAGCAATGTGCTGTGTGTGATTGCGTTGTTGAAGGCCCATGTTGAGCTGTTTGGCAGGGTTTTAAAGCATGTCTTTTTTCTGTTGTTTGCCGTGTGTCCACTGTGTAGTAACGGTGATGAATGTGTTGATTACTGTGTCCAGTGTTGGCAGGCCATCCAGGTGATAGAAGACATCAAGCCCAATACCATCCACATGGGCTGGCAGATCCCTCAGTACTTCCTCATGACAGCTGGAGAGGTGGTGTTCTCTGTGACTGGCCTGGAGTTCTCCTACTCACAGGTAGGGGGCGACACTCTGTCCTCTGTCACCCGTCACACTAGCCTTTAACTTCTCTTTCATCCAAACATAGCTCAACTAAGATCTGTTTCTTTTGTCAATTAAGTTTAAATTCTCATCTCAACCCCAAAATCTTGTGCACATCTCTTCTTGTTCCGCAGGCGCCTAGCAACATGAAGTCGGTACTGCAGGCTGGTTGGCTGTTCACCGTCGCCGTGGGCAACATCATAGTGCTGATTGTAGCCGAGGCAGCACAGCTCCCGGATCAGGTTACTACATCTCTTCTAACCTCTAGAACCCTATACAACCCCCTAAACAATACTGACCACTGTACCGAGGTCAGATTTGGCCTAAGTTCATTGATATCTAAACCCTGGGGTCTGTGTCTTCCAGTGGACAGAGTCCTGATATTAACCCCTGTGTCTTCCAGTGGACAGAGTACTGATATTAACCCCTGTGTGTTCCAGTGGGCAGAGTACTGATATTAACCCCTGTGTCTTCCAGTGGACAGAGTACTGATATTAACCCCTGTGTCTTCCAGTGGGCAGAGTACTGATATTAACCCCTGTGTCTTCCAGTGGACAGAGTACTGATATTAACCCCTGTGTCTTCCAGTGGACAGAGTACTGATATTAACCCCTGTGTCTTCCAGTGGACAGAGTACTGATATTAACCCCTGTGTCTTCCAGTGGACAGAGTACTGATATTAACCCCTGTGTCTTCCAGTGGACAGAGTACTGATATTAACCCCTGTGTGTTCCAGTGGGCAGAGTACTGATATTAACCCCTGTGTCTTCCAGTGGACAGAGTACTGATATTAACCCCTGTGTCTTCCAGTGGACAGAGTACTGATATTAACCCCTGTGTGTTCCAGTGGGCAGAGTACTGATATTAACCCCTGTGTGTTCCAGTGGACAGAGTACTGATATTAACCCCTGTGTCTTCCAGTGGACATACTGATATTAACCCCTGTGTCTTCCAGTGGACAGAGTACTGATATTAACCCCTGTGTGTTCCAGTGGGCAGAGTACTGATATTAACCCCTGTGTGTTCCAGTGGACAGAGTACTGATATTAACCCCTGTGTCTTCCAGTGGACATACTGATATTAACCCCTGTGTCTTCCAGTGGACATACTGATATTAACCCCTGTGTCTTCCAGTGGACATACTGATATTAACCCCTGTGTCTTCCAGTGGACAGAGTACTGATATTAACCCCTGTGTCTTCCAGTGGACAGAGTACTGATATTAACCCCTGTGTCTTCCAGTGGACATACTGATATTAACCCCTGTGTCTTCCAGTGGGCAGAGTACTGATATTAACCCCTGTGTGTTCCCGTGGGCAGAGTACTGATATTAACCCCTGTGTCTTCCAGTGGACATACTGATATTAACCCCTGTGTCTTCCAGTGGACAGAGTACTGATATTAACCCCTGTGTCTTCCAGTGGACAGAGTCCTGATATTAACCCCTGTGTGTTCCAGTGGACAGAGTACTGATATTAACCCCTGTGTCTTCCAGTGGACAGAGTACTGATATTAACCCCTGTGTGTTCCAGTGGACAGAGTCCTGATATTAACCCCTGTGTCTTCCAGTGGACATACTGATATTAACCCCTGTGTCTTCCAGTGGACAGAGTACTGATATGAACCCCTGTGTGTTCCAGTGGACAGAGTACTGATATTAACCCCTGTGTGTTCCAGTGGGCAGAGTACTGATATTAACCCCTGTGTCTTCCAGTGGGCAGAGTACTGATATTAACCCCTGTGTCTTCCAGTGGACAGAGTCCTGATATTAACCCCTGTGTCTTCCAGTGGACAGAGTACTGATATTAACCCCTGTGTCTTCCAGTGGGCAGAGTACTGATATTAACCCCTGTGTCTTCCAGTGGGCAGAGTACTGATATTAACCCCTGTGTCTTCCAGTGGGCAGAGTACTGATATTAACCCCTGTGTCTTCCAGTGGGCAGAGTACTGATATTAACCCCTGTGTGTTCCAGTGGGCAGAGTACTGATATTAACCCCTGTGTCTTCCAGTGGGCAGAGTACTGATATTAACCCCTGTGTGTTCCAGTGGGCAGAGTCCTGATATTAACCCCTGTGTGTTCCAGTGGACATACTGATATTAACCCCTGTGTCTTCCAGTGGACAGAGTACTGATATTAACCCCTGTGTGTTCCAGTGGGCAGAGTACTGATATTAACCCCTGTGTGTTCCAGTGGGCAGAGTACGTCCTGTTTGCCTCTCTCCTTGTGGCGGTGTGTATTGTGTTCGCCGTCATGTCCTATTTCTACACCTACACTGACCCAGCGGAGATCGAGGCCAAGTTCAGCCAGCTGCAACACGAGCCAGAGGAGAAGAAGAAGAGAGATAGCGTTAAGATGGAGAGTAAAGACTCAGACTGCAGCAACAACAGCAAGGCTTCTGACAACAACAAGAGCTATTCTGTTGATGAGCAACACAACCAAGAAGTTAAACAGAGCAAGATGTAAAACTCCCCGTTCACACCACCTCCTCCTCCACTTCCTCCTCCTGAACCAATCAGAGAACAGGTCTCGGAGAGAGAACCATTGGAACTTAATCTTATAAACATTTTGTAGTAGTTCTTCATCAAAACATTAATTATTCGATACAGCTTTATGGGTAAATTTGTACTTTGATATTGTAAATAATTTAATTTTGCACCATGTAGCAAAAGCAACATTGCTTTTCTTTTTGTTTCATCATATTTTATTAGAAAGAGGACATACTGTATGAATAACCATTCCAGCATTTGTATTCATTTCACAGTACAGTGTTGTATGTACTGGATATATTGTTGTTTTGGGTTTGATGTTGCCATAGACTCTTGGTATTAATTCCACACCAAGTGAGTCCCTGGCAGTCAAGTGCTTCAATAAAGAGGATGAGTCTTACTTTGTGTCGTGAAATGCTTAGCCGGGGGTAAGGTAATCACTAGCCGGGGGTACGGTAATCACTAGCCGGGGGTACGGTAATCACTAGCCGGGGGTACGGTAATCACTAGCCGGGGGTACGATAATCACTAGCCGGGGGTACGGTAATCACCAGCCGGGGGTAAGGTAATCACCAGCCGGGGGTAAGGTAATCACCAGCCGGGGGTAAGGTAATCACTAGCCGGGGGTAAGGTAATCACTAGCCGGGGGTACGGTAATCACTAGCCGGGGGTACGGTAATCACTAGCCGGGGGTACGGTAATCACTAGCCAGGGGCAAGGTAATCACTAGCCGGGGGTAAGGTAATCACTAGCCGGGGGTAAGGTAATCACTAGCCGGGGGTACGGTAATCACTAGCCGGGGGTACGGCAATCACTAGCCGGGGGTACGGCAATCACTAGCCGGGGGTAAGGTAATCACTAGCCGGGGGTAAGGTAATCATTAGTCCAAACCGTAGCAGACTGCTGTGTTTTTGGAACGAAAATTAGAGTTTTTATTGGAGAAATTCAGATAGCTCTATTCCAGTTTAGTTAGGTTCCTGGGGGCGTAATTCCAACCCGAGTTCAGTGCCTGTAAATGGAACGTATTTCCCTTTTGATGGACTTTCCTCTCTACGTATCAGACCTTGAACTGAAGCATTATAACAGCACTATAACCTGCTATTCATTAGAGGTGGAGATCTAATAAATGAAGGTGTGGTGGAGGTGTGTCTACAGATACACTGTATTAATGAAGGTGTGGTGGAGGTGTGTCTACAGATACACTGTATTAATGAAGGTGTGGTGGAGGTGTGTCTACAGATACACTGTATTAATGAAGGTGTGGTGGAGGTGTATCTGCATCGCAGTGCTAGCAGTGCCACTAGAGATCCTGGTTCGAATCCAGGCTCTGTCGTAGCCGGCCGCGACCGGGAGACCCATGGGGCGGCACGCAATTGGCCCAGCGTCGTCCAGGGTAGGGGAGGGAATGGCCGGCAGGGATGTAGCTCAGTTGGTAGAGCATGGCGTTTGCAACGCCAGGGTTGTGGGTTCGAGTCCCACGGGGGGCCAGTATGAAAAAAAAAAATAATAATCATGTATGCACTCACTAACTGTAAGTCGCTCTGGATAAGAGCGTCTGCTAAATGACTAAAATGTAAATGTAAATGTGTATCTACAGATTCTGTATTCTGACCTGGACTTAATTCCCTCATATTTCCACCACCTTTACTTGTGATGAATAAGGTCGACCAACCTGTCGGTTCCAAGTGGAACAACATCTACTTTATTGTTCCCGATAGACAAAACACCATTCTCCATGCACTGTAATTTACAACTTGATAAGATCTATTGATAAGAGCTATTGATAAGAGCTAGGTACAGGTGCTTGCGAAAGTATTCACCCCCCTTGGCATTTTTCCTATTTTGTTGCCTTACAACCTGGAATTAAAATGGATATATATATACTAACTGTACTAACTCTGTTCTATAAACTATATACTAACTCTATAAGATAAACTATATACTAACTCTGTTCTATAAACTATATACTAACTCTATACTATAAACTATATACTAACTCTATACTATAAACTATATACTAACTCTATACTATAAACTATATACTAACTCTGTTCTATAAACTATATACTAACTCTATACTATAAACTATATACTAACTCTATACTATAAACTATATACTAACTCTATACTATAAACTATATACTAACTCTGTTCTATAAACTATATACTAACTCTGTTCTATAAACTATATACTAACTCTGTTCTATAAACTATATACTAACTCTATACTATAAACTATATACTAACTCTATACTATAAACTATATACTAACTCTATACTATAAACTATATACTAACTCTATACTATAAACTATATACTAACTCTATACTATAAACTATATACTAACTCTATACTATAAACTATATACTAACTCTATACTATAAACTATATACTATAAACTATATACTAACTCTGTTCTATAAACTATATACTAACTCTGTTCTATAAACTATATACTAACTCTGTTCTATAAACTATATACTAACTCTATACTATAAACTATATACTAACTCTATACTATAAACTATATACTAACTCTATACTATAAACTATATACTAACTCTATACTATAAACTATATACTAACTCTATACTATAAACTATATACTAACTATGTTCTATAAACTATATACTAACTCTATACTATAAACTATATACTAACTCTATACTATATACTAACTCTGTTCTATAAACTATATACTAACTCTGTTCTATAAACTATATACTAACTCTGTTCTATAAACTATATACTAACTCTATACTATAAACTATATACTAACTCTATACTATAAACTATATACTAACTCTATACTATAAACTATATACTAACTCTATACTATAAACTATATACTAACTCTATACTATAAACTATATACTAACTCTATACTATAAACTATATACTAACTCTATACTATAAACTATATACTAACTCTGTTCTATAAACTATATACTAACTCTGTTCTATAAACTATATACTAACTCTATACTATAAACTATATACTAACTCTATACTATAAACTATATACTAACTCTATACTATAAACTATATACTAACTCTATACTATAAACTATATACTAACTATGTTATATAAACTATATACTAACTCTATACTATATACTAACTCTATACTATAAACTATATACTAACTCTATACTATAAACTATATACTAACTCTATACTATAAACTATATACTAACTCTATACTATAAACTATATACTAACTCTATACTATAAACTATATACTAACTCTGTTCTATAAACTATATACTAACTCTATACTATAAACTATATACTAACTCTATACTATAAACTATATACTAACTCTATACTATAAACTATAAACTATATACTAACTCTATACTATAAACTATATACTAACTCTATACTATAAACTATATACTAACTCTATACTATAAACTATATACTAACTCTATACTATAAACTATATACTAACTCTGTTCTATAAACTATATACTAACTCTATACTATAAACTATATACTAACTCTATACAATAAACTATATACTAACTCTATACTATAAACTATATACTAACTCTATACTATAAACTATATACTAACTCTATACTATAAACTATATACTAACTCTGTTCTATAAACTATATACTAACTCTGTTCTATAAACTATATACTAACTCTGTTCTATAAACTATATACTAACACTGTTCTATAAACTATATACTAACTCTATACTATAAACTATATACTAACTCTATACTATAAACTATATACTAACTCTATACTATAAACTATATACTAACTCTATACTATAAACTATATACTAACTCTATACTATAAACTATATACTAACTCTATACTATAAACTATATACTAACTCTATACTATAAACTATATACTAACTCTATACTATAAACTATATACTAACTCTATACTATAAACTATATACTAACTCTATACTATAAACTATATACTAACTCTGTTCTATAAACTATATACTAACTCTGTTCTATAAACTATATACTAACTCTATACAATAAACTATATACTAACTCTATACAATAAACTATATACTAACTCTATACTATAAACTATATACTAACTCTATACTATAAACTCTATACTAACTCTATACTATAAACTATATACTAACTCTGTTCTATAAACTATATACTAACTCTGTTCTATAAACTATATACTAACTCTGTTCTATAAACTATATACTAACTCTGTTCTATAAACTATATACTAACTCTATACTATAAACTATATACTAACTCTATACTATAAACTATATACTAACTCTATACTATAAACTATATACTAACTCTATACTATAAACTATATACTAACTCTATACTATAAACTATATACTAACTCTATACTATAAACTATATACTAACTCTATACTATAAACTATATACTAACTCTGTTCTATAAACTATATACTAACTCTGTTCTATAAACTATATACTAACTCTGTTCTATAAACTATATACTAACTCTATACTATAAACTATATACTAACTCTATACTATAAACTATATACTAACTCTATACTATAAACTATATACTAACTCTATACTATAAACTATATACTAACTCTATACTATAAACTATATACTAACTCTGTTCTATAAACTATATACTAACTCTATACTATAAACTATATACTAACTCTATACTATATACTAACTCTATACTATAAACTATATACTAACTCTATACTATAAACTATGTACTAACTCTATACTATAAACTATATACTAACTCTATACTATAAACTATACACTAACTCTATACTATAAACTATATATTAACTCTATACTATAAACTATATACTAACTCTGTTCTATAAACTATATACTAACTCTATACTATAAACTATATACTAACTCTATACTATAAACTATATACTAACTCTATACTATAAACTATAAACTATATACTAACTCTATACTATAAACTATATACTAACTCTATACTATAAACTATATACTAACTCTATTTACTGTATAGTGTATAGTGTATTGGCGCAGCGGTCTAAGGCTCTGCATAAATATATTATCAACTGTTACTAATGATCCTTAGCAACAACCACACGGCCGTGACGGCGTTTACAGAGGAAGGTCAACGGTTGGCTATACCAACTAAAGGGAACTACGGCGTTTACAGAGGAAGGTCAACGGTTGGCTATACCAACTAAAGGGAACTACGGCGTTTACAGAGGAAGGTCAACGGTTGGCTATACCAACTAAAGGGAACTACGGCGTTTACAGAGGAAGGTCAACGGTTGGCTATACCAGCTAAAGGGAACTACGGCGTTTACAGAGGAAGGTCAACGGTTGGCTATACCAACTAAAGGGAACTACGGCGTTTACAGAGGAAGGTCAACGGTTGGCTATACCAACTAAAGGGAACTACGGCGTTTACAGAGGAAGGTCAACGGTTGGCTATACCAACTAAAGGGAACTACGGCGTTTACAGAGGAAGGTCAACGGTTGGCTATACCAACTAAAGGGAACTACGGCGTTTACAGAGGAAGGTCAACGGTTGGCTATACCAACTAAAGGGAACTACGGCGTTTACAGAGGAAGGTCAACGGTTGGCTATACCAACTAAAGGGAACTACGGCGTTTACAGAGGAAGGTCAACGGTTGGCTGTACCAACTAAAGGGAACTACGGCGTTTACAGAGGAAGGTCAACGGTTGGCTATACCAACTAAAGGGAACTACGGCGTTTACAGAGGAAGGTCAACGGTTGGCTATACCAACTAAAGGGAACTACGGCGTTTACAGAGGAAGGTCAACGGTTGGCTGTACCAACTAAAGGGAACTACGGCGTTTACAGAGGAAGGTC
The DNA here is from genome assembly GCF_964263955.1 of Coregonus lavaretus. Taxonomy (NCBI): domain Eukaryota; kingdom Metazoa; phylum Chordata; class Actinopteri; order Salmoniformes; family Salmonidae; genus Coregonus; species Coregonus lavaretus. Next base: position 30,863 of record NW_028158679.1, on the reverse strand, counting down.
AACGGTTGGCTATACCAACTAAAGGGAACTACGGCGTTTACAGAGGAAGGTCAACGGTTGGCTGTACCAACTAAAGGGAACTACGGCGTTTACAGAGGAAGGTCAACGGTTGGCTATACCAACTAAAGGGAACTACGGCGTTTACAGAGGAAGGTCAACGGTTGGATATACCAACTAAAGGGAACTACGGCGTTTACAGAGGAAGGTCAACGGTTGGCTATACCAACTAAAGGGAACTACGGCGTTTACAGAGGAAGGTCAACGGTTGGCTATACCAACTAAAGGGAACTACGGCGTTTACAGAGGAAGGTCAACGGTTGGCTGTACCAACTAAAGGGAACTACGGCGTTTACAGAGGAAGGTCAACGGTTGGCTATACCAACTAAAGGGAACTACGGCATTTACAGAGGAAGGTCAACGGTTGGCTATACCAACTAAAGGGAACTAACAGTAAATTGGCAGTTGAATATGTGCCGTTATTAGGCCTTCCGACGGTCCATACTGATAGTGGCTAATACACTAGGATGTGGACACCTGCTCGTCCAACATCTCATTCCAAAATCATGGGCATTAATATGGAGTTGGTTCCCCCTTTGCTGCTATAACAGCCTCCACTCTTCTGGGAAGGCTTTCCACTAGATGTTGGAACATTGCTGCAGGGACTTGCTTCCATTCAGCCACAAGAGCATTAGTGAGGTTGGGACCTGATGTTGGGCGATTAGGCCTGGCTCGCAGTCTGGGTTACAATTCATCCCAAAGGTGTTCGATGGGGTTGAGGTCAGGGCTCTGTGCAGGCCAGTCAAGTTCTTTAAGGTATTCCTTAAAGAGGTAGGGTTTCAAGTGTCTCCGGAAGGTGGTGAGTGACTCCGCTGTCCTGGCGTCGTGGGGGAGCTTGTTCCACCATTGGGGTGCCAGAGCAGCGAACAGTTTTGACTGGGCTGAGCGGGAACTGTGCTTCCGCAGACGAAGGGGAGCTAGCAGGCCAGAGGTGGATGAACGCAATGCCCTCGTTTAGGTGTAGGGTCTGATCAGAGCCTGAAGGTACGGAGGTGCCGTTCCCCTCACAGCTCCGTAGGCAAGCACCATGGTCTTGTAGCAGATGCGAGCCTCAACTGGAAGCCAGTGGAGTGTGCGGAGGAGCGGGGTGACATGAGACATAATTGATGAATTTATGAATGCGCAGCACCCGTTGAATATGACCGGTGTCAGTAAACGTCGGCAAAAAAACATAATTAAATTGTTGCCAGCAGCACAGTTCCAGTAACCAACGCTCTAGATAACATGAAAACAGCCTAACCAGCTCTGCTTGGGGGAGTAAAATGGTCAGAGTGAGCTGTTCTCTCATTGTGTCTGGAAGTAGCTAGCAAGCTAGCCAACGTTAGCCAGTTAGCTTGGGCGCTTGACTGCCGTTGTGAGGTCAGAACGCTCGGATCAACCCTACTCCTCCGCCAGAGCGTCCGGTGTGGCTCTCTGAAATTAGACAACCTGGGGAGGGGAGTTCCTGACTAATTAAGGACCTTCATTGATCAATCAAGGGAAGAGCTAAAACCCCAGACACAAGGACCTCAAGGACTGGAGTTTTCTGCATGGTGTACAGGGTTTTCTGCATGGTGTACAGGGTTTTCTGCATGGTGTACAGGGTTTTCTGCATGGTGATGGTGTACAGGGTTTTCTGCATGGTGTACAGGGTTTTCTGCATGTGTGATGAACAGACATACATCCAGGGACCAGAGTCTGTTAGCATGAAGTGTTTATTTGTGATGTGACTGAAAGCTACAGGAGCTTGAGGGGTTTGGATGACAAGCAGAGATGACATCCACAGACAGTCCTAGAAACTGGCAGACAGGATAAAGGAACCAAATGTACATGTTACATGTTTGGCCGTCCGTGGCACGGTGTTTTCTAGAAGCTGTAATGACCAGAGGGACCATATCCTTACAGCACTCCTTAATGACCAGAGGGACCATATCCTTACAGCACTCCTTAATGACCAGAGGGACCATATCCTTACAGCACTCCTTAATGACCAGAGGGACCATATCCTTACAGCACTCCTTAATGACCAGAGGGACCATATCCTTACAGCACTCCTTAATGACCAGAGGGACCATATCCTTACAGCACTCCTTAATGACCAGAGGGACCATATCCTTACAGCACTCCTTAATGACCAGAGGGACCATATCCTTACAGCACTCCTTAATGACCAGAGGGACCATATCCTTACAGCACTCCTTAATGACCAGAGGGACCATATCCTTACAGCACTCCTTAATGACCAGAGGGACCATATCCTTACAGCACTCCTCAATGACCAGAGGGACCATATCCTTACAGCACTCCTTAATCTTATTCTTGATACTTGCCTCTAAACGTTACAAAAAGATCAGATCTCTCTTCAGTTCATCCCTGTGTAGATGATGAACCCCTCAACATTAGATCAGATCTCTCTTCAGTTCGTCCCTGTGTAGATGATGAACCCCTCAACATTAGATCAGATCTCTCTTCAGTTCGTCCCTGTGTAGATGATGAACCCCTCAACATTAGATCAGCTCTCTCTTCAGTTCATCCCTGTGTAGATGATGAACCCCTCAACATTAGATCAGATCTCTCTTCAGTTCGTCCCTGTGTAGATGATGAACCCCTCAACATTAGATCGGATCTCTCTTCAGTTCGTCCCTGTGTAGATTATGAACCCCTCAACATTAGATCAGATCTCTCTTCAGTTCATCCCTGTGTAGATGATGAACCCCTCAACATTAGATCAGCTCTCTCTTCAGTTCGTCCCTGTGTAGATGATGAACCCCTCAACATTAGATCAGATCTCTCTTCAGTTCATCCCTGTGTAGATGATGAACCCCTCAACATTAGATCAGCTCTCTCTTCAGTTCGTCCCTGTGTAGATGATGAACCCCTCAACATTAGATCAGATCTCTCTTCAGTTCGTCCCTGTGTAGATGATGAACCCCTCAACATTAGATCAGATCTCTCTTCAGTTCGTCCCTGTGTAGATGATGAACCCCTCAACATTAGATCAGCTCTCTCTTCAGTTCATCCCTGTGTAGATGATGAACCCCTCAACATTAGATCAGCTCTCTCTTCAGTTCATCCCTGTGTAGATGATGAACCCCTCAACATTATGGCTGCAGTGGCACATTAGTCCATCTGAACCATATCGTCAACACATCGGCTGGGATTCAATACCATCCGCACATTTTAACCCTTTAACAGGCAGCAAACTCATTTTTTAAATGAAATTAAACATTACTTTTGTTTGCATATTTTATCATCTCAACCAACCAAGCCATTTAGTAAAAATGATAATTACGGTACTCCCATAATTTCTTTTAAACACCCATTCAAAGATAGTTGAAAACCAGAAAGTGAACGTGAGCCAAACCGAACATCATTTACCACACATTGTATTAATTATGTGTTTAAAATGGGAAATGACAAGGTTGTAAAATGTTGTTGAATCTCTAAAACATCATTTAAGAATGAATTCAATTACTAATATGTTGTTTTACAATTTGAAGAACTCTTGAAAAATCTGCCGTACCAGGTGATTGAGTTGCCCATCGACATGCATGTGAATATTCATATTTTGACACACAAATCTATAATATTTTATTAATATTTGATATCAGTCCTAATTTATCTAGGCCTATCTTCCAATATAAGTAAATGAAGCAGACAATGTAAATGAATGTATCGTTTTTTTTTTAGATGGATTTAAAAAGTCTACGCAAATTCCAATACAAAATGAGTTTACCCTAATTGGGCAACCGGCTGGTTGAGATCTTTGCGATGCATTATCTATCATTTTGAGTCATGCAAACAAAAATTCTTCATTTATGACCTATATTGAGGCTAAATACACATATTTTGCAGAACCCTTTTCCTGATATTTTTCTCTTGGTGTGCCATTTAAAGGGTTAAAAGACAATGTTCTGCCGTTTGTGGAGACCACGGTCGGCTCAACTGAAAATGTGCCCATTTAAAAAGCAGCAATGCCTATAAACCAGGATTGGATTGAATCCCGGCCATTTGTCAACGTACAGTAGAAGATGGTTATTAGTAACAGTTTTTTTTCCCTTTAAACACTCGACACAGCTGGGTGAACACACTACCCTTCAACAGAACAGAGGGTCTATATACACACTGAGCTGAGAGGAGCTGGGTGAACTCACTACCCTTCAACAGAACAGAGGGTCTATATATACACTGAGCCGAGAGGAGCTGGGTGAACTCACTACCCTTCAACAGAACAGAGGGTCTATATACACACTGAGCTGAGAGGAGCTGGGTGAACTCACTACCCTTCAACAGAACAGAGTGTCTATATACACACTGAGCTGAGAGGAGATGGGTGAACTCACTACCCTTCAACAGAACAGAGGGTCTATATACACACTGAGCCGAGAGGAGCTGGGTGAACTCACTACCCTTCAACAGAACAGAGTGTCTATATATACTGAGCTGAGAGGAGCTGGGTGAACTCACTACCCTTCAACAGAACAGAGGGTCTATATACACACTGAGCTGAGAGGAGCTGGGTGAACTCACTACCCTTCAACAGAACAGAGTGTCTATATATACACTGAGCTGAGAGGAGCTGGGTGAACTCACTACCCTTCAACAGAACAGAGGGTCTATATACACACTGAGCTGAGAGGAGCTGGGTGAACTCACTACCCTTCAACAGAACAGAGTGTCTATATATACACTGAGCTGAGAGGAGATGGGTGAACTCACTACCCTTCAACAGAACAGAGTGTCTATATACACACTGAGCCGAGAGGAGCTGGGTGAACTCACTACCCTTCAACAGAACAGAGTGTCTATATACACACTGAGCCGAGAGGAGCTGGGTGAACTCACTACCCTTCAACAGAACAGAGGGTCTATATACACACTGAGCTGAGAGGAGCTGGGTGAACTCACTACCCTTCAACAGAACAGAGTGTCTATATACACAATGAGCCGAGAGGAGCTGGGTGAACTCACTACCCTTCAACAGAACAGAGGGTCTATATACACAATGAGCCGAGAGGAGCTGGGTGAACTCACTACCCTTCAAAAGAACAGAGGGTCTATATACACACTGAGCCGAGAGGAGCTGGGTGAACTCACCACCCTTCAACAGAACAGAGGGTCTATATACACACTGAGCCGAGAGGAGCTGGGTGAACTCACTACCCTTCAACAGAACAGAGGGTCTATATACACACTGAGCCGAGAGGAGCTGGGTGAACTCACTACCCTTCAACAGAACAGAGTGTCTATATATACACTGAGCTGAGAGGAGCTGGGTGAACTCACTACCCTTCAACAGAACAGAGGGTCTATATACACACTGAGCCGAGAGGAGCTGGGTGAACTCACTACCCTTCAACAGAACAGAGTGTCTATATATACACTGAGCTGAGAGGAGCTGGGTGAACTCACTACCCTTCAACAGAACAGAGGGTCTATATACACACTGAGCTGAGAGGAGCTGGGTGAACTCACTACCCTTCAACAGAACAGAGTGTCTATATATACACTGAGCTGAGAGGAGCTGGGTGAACTCACTACCCTTCAACAGAACAGAGTGTCTATATATACACTGAGCCGAGAGGAGCTGGGTGAACTCACTACCCTTCAACAGAACAGAGTGTCTATATATACACTGAGCTGAGAGGAGCTGGGTGAACTCACTACCCTTCAACAGAACAGAGTGTCTATATATACACTGAGCTGAGAGGAGCTGGGTGAACTCACTACCCTTCAACAGAACAGAGGGTCTATATACACACTGAGATGAGAGGAGCTGGGTGAACTCACTACCCTTCAACAGAACAGAGTGTCTATATACACACTGAGCTGAGAGGAGCTGGGTGAACTCACTACCCTTCAACAGAACAGAGTGTCTATATACACACTGAGCCGAGAGGAGCTGGGTGAACTCACTACCCTTCAACAGAACAGAGTGTCTATATACACACTGAGCCGAGAGGAGCTGGGTGAACTTACTACCCTTCAACAGAACAGAGGGTCTAAATACACATTGAGCCGAGAGGAGCTGGGTGAACTCACTACCCTTCAACAGAACAGAGGGTCTATATACACACTGAGCTGAGAGGAGCTGGGTGAACTCACTACCCTTCAACAGAACAGAGGGTCTATATACACACTGAGCCGAGAGGAGCTGGGTGAACTCACTACCCTTCAACAGAACAGAGTGTCTATATATACACTGAGCCGAGAGGAGCTGGGTGAACTCACTACCCTTCAACAGAACAGAGTGTCTATATACACACTGAGCTGAGAGGAGCTGGGTGAACTCACTACCCTTCAACAGAACAGAGTGTCTATATACACACTGAGCTGAGAGGAGCTGGGTGAACTCACTACCCTTCAACAGAACAGAGTGTCTATATACACAATGAGCCGAGAGGAGCTGGGTGAACTCACTACCCTTCAACAGAACAGAGGGTCTATATACACAATGAGCCGAGAGGAGCTGGGTGAACTCACTACCCTTCAACAGAACAGAGTGTCTATATACACACTGAGCCGAGAGGAGCTGGGTGAACTTACTACCCTTCAACAGAACAGAGGGTCTATATACACACTGAGCCGAGAGGAGCTGGGTGAACTCACTACCCTTCAACAGAACAGAGGGTCTATATACACACTGAGCTGAGAGGAGCTGGGTGAACTCACTACCCTTCAACAGAACAGAGGGTCTATATACACACTGAGCCGAGAGGAGCTGGGTGAACTCACTACCCTTCAACAGAACAGAGTGTCTATATATACACTGAGCTGAGAGGAGCTGGGTGAACTCACTACCCTTCAACAGAACAGAGTGTCTATATACACACTGAGCTGAGAGGAGCTGGGTGAACTCACTACCCTTCAACAGAACAGAGTGTCTATATACACACTGAGCTGAGAGGAGCTGGGTGAACTCACTACCCTTCAACAGAACAGAGTGTCTATATACACAATGAGCCGAGAGGAGCTGGGTGAACTCACTACCCTTCAACAGAACAGAGGGTCTATATACACAATGAGCCGAGAGGAGCTGGGTGAACTCACTACCTTTCAACAGAACAGAGGGTCTATATACACACTGAGCCGAGAGGAGCTGGGTGAACTCACTACCCTTCAACAGAACAGAGGGTCTATATATACACTGAGCCGAGAGGAGCTGGGTGAACTCACTACCCTTCAACAGAACAGAGTGTCTATATACACACTGAGCTGAGAGGAGCTGGGTGAACTCACTACCCTTCAACAGAACAGAGGGTCTATATACACACTGAGCCGAGAGGAGCTGGGTGAACTCACTACCCTTCAACAGAACAGAGGGCCTATATACACACTGAGCTGAGAGGAGCTGGGTGAACTCACTACCCTTCAACAGAACAGAGGGTCTATATACACACTGAGCCGAGAGGAGCTGGGTGAACTCACTACCCTTCAACAGAACAGAGGGTCTATATACACACTGAGCCGAGAGGAGCTGGGTGAACTCACTACCCTTCAACAGAACAGAGGGCCTATATACACACTGAGCTGAGAGGAGCTGGGTGAACTCACTACCCTTCAACAGAACAGAGGGTCTATATACACACTGAGCCGAGAGGAGCTGGGTGAACTCACTACCCTTCAACAGAACAGAGGGTCTATATATACACTGAGCCGAGAGGAGCTGGGTGAACTCACTACCCTTCAACAGAACAGAGGGCCTATATACACACTGAGCCGAGAGGAGCTGGGTGAACTCACTACCCTTCAACAGAACAGAGTGTCTATATACACACTGAGCCGAGAGGAGCTGGGTGAACTCACTACCCTTCAACAGAACAGAGTGTCTATATATACACTGAGCTGAGAGGAGCTGGGTGAACTCACTACCCTTCAACAGAACAGAGGGTCTATATACACACTGAGCCGAGAGGAGCTGGGTGAACTCACTACCCTTCAACAGAACAGAGTGTCTATATATACACTGAGCTGAGAGGAGCTGGGTGAACTCACTACCCTTCAACAGAACAGAGGGTCTATATACACACTGAGCCGAGAGGAGCTGGGTGAACTCACTACCCTTCAACAGAACAGAGTGTCTATATATACACTGAGCTGAGAGGAGCTGGGTGAACTCACTACCCTTCAACAGAACAGAGGGTCTATATACACACTGAGCCGAGAGGAGCTGGGTGAACTCACTACCCTTCAACAGAACAGAGGGTCTATATACACACTGAGCTGAGAGGAGCTGGGTGAACTCACTACCCTTCAACAGAACAGAGTGTCTATATATACACTGAGCCGAGAGGAGCTGGGTGAACTCACTACCCTTCAACAGAACAGAGTGTCTATATATACACTGAGCTGAGAGGAGCTGGGTGAACTCACTACCCTTCAACAGAACAGAGTGTCTATATATACACTGAGCTGAGAGGAGCTGGGTGAACTCACTACCCTTCAACAGAACAGAGTGTCTATATACACACTGAGCTGAGAGGAGCTGGGTGAACTCACTACCCTTCAACAGAACAGAGGGTCTATATATACACTGAGCCGAGAGGAGCTGGGTGAACTCACTACCCTTCAACAGAACAGAGTGTCTATATACACACTGAGCCGAGAGGAGCTGGGTGAACTCACTACCCTTCAACAGAACAGAGTGTCTATATACACACTGAGCTGAGAGGAGCTGGGTGAACTCACTACCCTTCAACAGAACAGAGTGTCTATATATACACTGAGCTGAGAGGAGCTGGGTGAACTCACTACCCTTCAACAGAACAGAGTGTCTATATATGAGCTGAGAGGAGCTGGGTGAACTCACTACCCTTCAACAGAACAGAGTGTCTATATATACTGAGCTGAGAGGAGCTGGGTGAACTCACTACCCTTCAACAGAACAGAGTGTCTATATACACACTGAGCTGAGAGGAGCTGGGTGAACTCACTACCCTTCAACAGAACAGAGTGTCTATATATACACTGAGCCGAGAGGAGCTGGGTGAACTCACTACCCTTCAACAGAACAGAGTGTCTATATACACACTGAGCTGAGAGGAGCTGGGTGAACTCACTACCCTTCAACAGAACAGAGTGTCTATATATGAGCTGAGAGGAGCTGGGTGAACTCACTACCCTTCAACAGAACAGAGGGTCTATATACACACTGAGCCGAGAGGAGCTGGGTGAACTCACTACCCTTCAACAGAACAGAGTGTCTATATATACTGAGCTGAGAGGAGCTGGGTGAACTCACTACCCTTCAACAGAACAGAGGGTCTATATACACACTGAGCTGAGAGGAGCTGGGTGAACTCACTACCCTTCAACAGAACAGAGGGTCTATATACACACTGAGCCGAGAGGAGCTGGGTGAACTCACTACCCTTCAACAGAACAGAGTGTCTATATATACACTGAGCTGAGAGGAGCTGGGTGAACTCACTACCCTTCAACAGAACAGAGGGTCTATATACACACTGAGCTGAGAGGAGCTGGGTGAACTCACTACCCTTCAACAGAACAGAGTGTCTATATATACACTGAGCTGAGAGGAGCTGGGTGAACTCACTACCCTTCAACAGAACAGAGTGTCTATATACACACTGAGCCGAGAGGAGCTGGGTGAACTCACTACCCTTCAACAGAACAGAGTGTCTATATACACACTGAGCCGAGAGGAGCTGGGTGAACTCACTACCCTTCAACAGAACAGAGGGTCTATATACACACTGAGCTGAGAGGAGCTGGGTGAACTCACTACCCTTCAACAGAACAGAGTGTCTATATACACAATGAGCCGAGAGGAGCTGGGTGAACTCACTACCCTTCAACAGAACAGAGGGTCTATATACACAATGAGCCGAGAGGAGCTGGGGGAACTCACTACCCTTCAAAAGAACAGAGGGTCTATATACACACTGAGCCGAGAGGAGCTGGGTGAACTCACCACCCTTCAACAGAACAGAGGGTCTATATACACACTGAGCCGAGAGGAGCTGGGTGAACTCACTACCCTTCAACAGAACAGAGGGTCTATATACACACTGAGCCGAGAGGAGCTGGGTGAACTCACTACCCTTCAACAGAACAGAGTGTCTATATATACACTGAGCTGAGAGGAGCTGGGTGAACTCACTACCCTTCAACAGAACAGAGGGTCTATATACACACTGAGCCGAGAGGAGCTGGGTGAACTCACTACCCTTCAACAGAACAGAGTGTCTATATATACACTGAGCTGAGAGGAGCTGGGTGAACTCACTACCCTTCAACAGAACAGAGGGTCTATATACACACTGAGCTGAGAGGAGCTGGGTGAACTCACTACCCTTCAACAGAACAGAGTGTCTATATATACACTGAGCTGAGAGGAGCTGGGTGAACTCACTACCCTTCAACAGAACAGAGTGTCTATATATACACTGAGCCGAGAGGAGCTGGGTGAACTCACTACCCTTCAACAGAACAGAGTGTCTATATATACACTGAGCTGAGAGGAGCTGGGTGAACTCACTACCCTTCAACAGAACAGAGTGTCTATATATACACTGAGCTGAGAGGAGCTGGGTGAACTCACTACCCTTCAACAGAACAGAGGGTCTATATACACACTGAGCTGAGAGGAGCTGGGTGAACTCACTACCCTTCAACAGAACAGAGTGTCTATATACACACTGAGCTGAGAGGAGCTGGGTGAACTCACTACCCTTCAACAGAACAGAGTGTCTATATACACACTGAGCCGAGAGGAGCTGGGTGAACTCACTACCCTTCAACAGAACAGAGTGTCTATATACACACTGAGCCGAGAGGAGCTGGGTGAACTTACTACCCTTCAACAGAACAGAGGGTCTAAATACACACTGAGCCGAGAGGAGCTGGGTGAACTCACTACCCTTCAACAGAACAGAGGGTCTATATACACACTGAGCTGAGAGGAGCTGGGTGAACTCACTACCCTTCAACAGAACAGAGGGTCTATATACACACTGAGCCGAGAGGAGCTGGGTGAACTCACTACCCTTCAACAGAACAGAGTGTCTATATATACACTGAGCCGAGAGGAGCTGGGTGAACTCACTACCCTTCAACAGAACAGTGTCTATATACACACTGAGCTGAGAGGAGTTGGGTGAACTCACTACCCTTCAACAGAACAGAGTGTCTATATACACACTGAGCTGAGAGGAGCTGGGTGAACTCACTACCCTTCAACAGAACAGAGTGTCTATATACACAATGAGCCGAGAGGAGCTGGGTGAACTCACTACCCTTCAACAGAACAGAGGGTCTATATACACAATGAGCCGAGAGGAGCTGGGTGAACTCACTACCCTTCAACAGAACAGAGTGTCTATATACACACTGAGCCGAGAGGAGCTGGGTGAACTTACTACCCTTCAACAGAACAGAGGGTCTATATACACACTGAGCCGAGAGGAGCTGGGTGAACTCACTACCCTTCAACAAAACAGAGGGTCTATATACACACTGAGCTGAGAGGAGCTGGGTGAACTCACTACCCTTCAACAGAACAGAGTGTCTATATATACACTGAGCTGAGAGGAGCTGGGTGAACTCACTACCCTTCAACAGAACAGAGTGTCTATATACACACTGAGCTGAGAGGAGCTGGGTGAACTCACTACCCTTCAACAGAACAGAGTGTCTATATACACACTGAGCTGAGAGGAGCTGGGTGAACTCACTACCCTTCAACAGAACAGAGTGTCTATATACACAATGAGCCGAGAGGAGCTGGGTGAACTCACTACCCTTCAACAGAACAGAGGGTCTATATACACAATGAGCCGAGAGGAGCTGGGTGAACTCACTACCCTTCAACAGAACAGAGGGTCTATATACACACTGAGCCGAGAGGAGCTGGGTGAACTCACTACCCTTCAACAGAACAGAGGGTCTATATATACACTGAGCCGAGAGGAGCTGGGTGAACTCACTACCCTTCAACAGAACAGAGTGTCTATATACACACTGAGCTGAGAGGAGCTGGGTGAACTCACTACCCTTCAACAGAACAGAGGGTCTATATACACACTGAGCCGAGAGGAGCTGGGTGAACTCACTACCCTTCAACAGAACAGAGGGCCTATATACACACTGAGCTGAGAGGAGCTGGGTGAACTCACTACCCTTCAACAGAACAGAGGGTCTATATACACACTGAGCCGAGAGGAGCTGGGTGAACTCACTACCCTTCAACAGAACAGAGGGTCTATATATACACTGAGCCGAGAGGAGCTGGGTGAACTCACTACCCTTCAACAGAACAGAGGGCCTATATACACACTGAGCCGAGAGGAGCTGGGTGAACTCACTACCCTTCAACAGAACAGAGTGTCTATATACACACTGAGCCGAGAGGAGCTGGGTGAACTCACTACCCTTCAACAGAACAGAGTGTCTATATATGAGCTGAGAGGAGCTGGGTGAACTCACTACCCTTCAACAGAACAGAGGGTCTATATACACACTGAGCCGAGAGGAGCTGGGTGAACTCACTACCCTTCAACAGAACAGAGTGTCTATATATACTGAGCTGAGAGGAGCTGGGTGAACTCACTACCCTTCAACAGAACAGAGGGTCTATATACACACTGAGCTGAGAGGAGCTGGGTGAACTCACTACCCTTCAACAGAACAGAGGGTCTATATACACACTGAGCCGAGAGGAGCTGGGTGAACTCACTACCCTTCAACAGAACAGAGTGTCTATATATACACTGAGCTGAGAGGAGCTGGGTGAACTCACTACCCTTCAACAGAACAGAGGGTCTATATACACACTGAGCTGAGAGGAGCTGGGTGAACTCACTACCCTTCAACAGAACAGAGTGTCTATATATACACTGAGCTGAGAGGAGCTGGGTGAACTCACTACCCTTCAACAGAACAGAGTGTCTATATACACACTGAGCCGAGAGGAGCTGGGTGAACTCACTACCCTTCAACAGAACAGAGTGTCTATATACACACTGAGCCGAGAGGAGCTGGGTGAACTCACTACCCTTCAACAGAACAGAGGGTCTATATACACACTGAGCTGAGAGGAGCTGGGTGAACTCACTACCCTTCAACAGAACAGAGTGTCTATATACACAATGAGCCGAGAGGAGCTGGGTGAACTCACTACCCTTCAACAGAACAGAGGGTCTATATACACAATGAGCCGAGAGGAGCTGGGGGAACTCACTACCCTTCAAAAGAACAGAGGGTCTATATACACACTGAGCCGAGAGGAGCTGGGTGAACTCACCACCCTTCAACAGAACAGAGGGTCTATATACACACTGAGCCGAGAGGAGCTGGGTGAACTCACTACCCTTCAACAGAACAGAGGGTCTATATACACACTGAGCCGAGAGGAGCTGGGTGAACTCACTACCCTTCAACAGAACAGAGTGTCTATATATACACTGAGCTGAGAGGAGCTGGGTGAACTCACTACCCTTCAACAGAACAGAGGGTCTATATACACACTGAGCCGAGAGGAGCTGGGTGAACTCACTACCCTTCAACAGAACAGAGTGTCTATATATACACTGAGCTGAGAGGAGCTGGGTGAACTCACTACCCTTCAACAGAACAGAGGGTCTATATACACACTGAGCTGAGAGGAGCTGGGTGAACTCACTACCCTTCAACAGAACAGAGTGTCTATATATACACTGAGCTGAGAGGAGCTGGGTGAACTCACTACCCTTCAACAGAACAGAGTGTCTATATATACACTGAGCCGAGAGGAGCTGGGTGAACTCACTACCCTTCAACAGAACAGAGTGTCTATATATACACTGAGCTGAGAGGAGCTGGGTGAACTCACTACCCTTCAACAGAACAGAGTGTCTATATATACACTGAGCTGAGAGGAGCTGGGTGAACTCACTACCCTTCAACAGAACAGAGGGTCTATATACACACTGAGCTGAGAGGAGCTGGGTGAACTCACTACCCTTCAACAGAACAGAGTGTCTATATACACACTGAGCTGAGAGGAGCTGGGTGAACTCACTACCCTTCAACAGAACAGAGTGTCTATATACACACTGAGCCGAGAGGAGCTGGGTGAACTCACTACCCTTCAACAGAACAGAGTGTCTATATACACACTGAGCCGAGAGGAGCTGGGTGAACTTACTACCCTTCAACAGAACAGAGGGTCTAAATACACACTGAGCCGAGAGGAGCTGGGTGAACTCACTACCCTTCAACAGAACAGAGGGTCTATATACACACTGAGCTGAGAGGAGCTGGGTGAACTCACTACCCTTCAACAGAACAGAGGGTCTATATACACACTGAGCCGAGAGGAGCTGGGTGAACTCACTACCCTTCAACAGAACAGAGTGTCTATATATACACTGAGCCGAGAGGAGCTGGGTGAACTCACTACCCTTCAACAGAACAGTGTCTATATACACACTGAGCTGAGAGGAGTTGGGTGAACTCACTACCCTTCAACAGAACAGAGTGTCTATATACACACTGAGCTGAGAGGAGCTGGGTGAACTCACTACCCTTCAACAGAACAGAGTGTCTATATACACAATGAGCCGAGAGGAGCTGGGTGAACTCACTACCCTTCAACAGAACAGAGGGTCTATATACACAATGAGCCGAGAGGAGCTGGGTGAACTCACTACCCTTCAACAGAACAGAGTGTCTATATACACACTGAGCCGAGAGGAGCTGGGTGAACTTACTACCCTTCAACAGAACAGAGGGTCTATATACACACTGAGCCGAGAGGAGCTGGGTGAACTCACTACCCTTCAACAAAACAGAGGGTCTATATACACACTGAGCTGAGAGGAGCTGGGTGAACTCACTACCCTTCAACAGAACAGAGTGTCTATATATACACTGAGCTGAGAGGAGCTGGGTGAACTCACTACCCTTCAACAGAACAGAGTGTCTATATACACACTGAGCTGAGAGGAGCTGGGTGAACTCACTACCCTTCAACAGAACAGAGTGTCTATATACACACTGAGCTGAGAGGAGCTGGGTGAACTCACTACCCTTCAACAGAACAGAGTGTCTATATACACAATGAGCCGAGAGGAGCTGGGTGAACTCACTACCCTTCAACAGAACAGAGGGTCTATATACACAATGAGCCGAGAGGAGCTGGGTGAACTCACTACCCTTCAACAGAACAGAGGGTCTATATACACACTGAGCCGAGAGGAGCTGGGTGAACTCACTACCCTTCAACAGAACAGAGGGTCTATATATACACTGAGCCGAGAGGAGCTGGGTGAACTCACTACCCTTCAACAGAACAGAGTGTCTATATACACACTGAGCTGAGAGGAGCTGGGTGAACTCACTACCCTTCAACAGAACAGAGGGTCTATATACACACTGAGCCGAGAGGAGCTGGGTGAACTCACTACCCTTCAACAGAACAGAGGGCCTATATACACACTGAGCTGAGAGGAGCTGGGTGAACTCACTACCCTTCAACAGAACAGAGGGTCTATATACACACTGAGCCGAGAGGAGCTGGGTGAACTCACTACCCTTCAACAGAACAGAGGGTCTATATATACACTGAGCCGAGAGGAGCTGGGTGAACTCACTACCCTTCAACAGAACAGAGGGCCTATATACACACTGAGCCGAGAGGAGCTGGGTGAACTCACTACCCTTCAACAGAACAGAGTGTCTATATACACACTGAGCCGAGAGGAGCTGGGTGAACTCACTACCCTTCAACAGAACAGAGTGTCTATATATACACTGAGCTGAGAGGAGCTGGGTGAACTCACTACCCTTCAACAGAACAGAGGGTCTATATACACACTGAGCCGAGAGGAGCTGGGTGAACTCACTACCCTTCAACAGAACAGAGTGTCTATATATACACTGAGCTGAGAGGAGCTGGGTGAACTCACTACCCTTCAACAGAACAGAGGGTCTATATACACACTGAGCCGAGAGGAGCTGGGTGAACTCACTACCCTTCAACAGAACAGAGTGTCTATATATACACTGAGCTGAGAGGAGCTGGGTGAACTCACTACCCTTCAACAGAACAGAGGGTCTATATACACACTGAGCCGAGAGGAGCTGGGTGAACTCACTACCCTTCAACAGAACAGAGGGTCTATATACACACTGAGCTGAGAGGAGTTGGGTGAACTCACTACCCTTCAACAGAACAGAGTGTCTATATATACACTGAGCCGAGAGGAGCTGGGTGAACTCACTACCCTTCAACAGAACAGAGTGTCTATATATACACTGAGCTGAGAGGAGCTGGGTGAACTCACTACCCTTCAACAGAACAGAGTGTCTATATATACACTGAGCTGAGAGGAGCTGGGTGAACTCACTACCCTTCAACAGAACAGAGTGTCTATATACACACTGAGCTGAGAGGAGCTGGGTGAACTCACTACCCTTCAACAGAACAGAGGGTCTATATATACACTGAGCCGAGAGGAGCTGGGTGAACTCACTACCCTTCAACAGAACAGAGGGTCTATATACACACTGAGCTGAGAGGAGCTGGGTGAACTCACTACCCTTCAACAGAACAGAGTGTCTATATACACACTGAGCTGAGAGGAGCTGGGTGAACTCACTACCCTTCAACAGAACAGAGTGTCTATATATACACTGAGCCGAGAGGAACTGGGTGAACTCACTACCCTTCAACAGAACAGAGTGTCTATATATACACTGAGCTGAGAGGAGCTGGGTGAACTCACTACCCTTCAACAGAACAGTGTCTATATACACACTGAGCTGAGAGGAGCTGGGTGAACTCACTACCCTTCAACAGAACAGAGGGTCTATATATACACTGAGCCGAGAGGAGCTGGGTGAACTCACTACCCTTCAACAGAACAGAGGGTCTATATACACACTGAGCTGAGAGGAGCTGGGTGAACTCACTACCCTTCAACAGAACAGAGTGTCTATATACACACTGAGCTGAGAGGAGCTGGGTGAACTCACTACCCTTCAACAGAACAGAGTGTCTATATACACACTGAGCCGAGAGGAGCTGGGTGAACTCACTACCCTTCAACAGAACAGAGTGTCTATATACACACTGAGCTGAGAGGAGCTGGGTGAACTCACTACCCTTCAACAGAACAGAGTGTCTATATATACACTGAGCTGAGAGGAGCTGGGTGAACTCACTACCCTTCAACAGAACAGAGTGTCTATATATGAGCTGAGAGGAGCTGGGTGAACTCACTACCCTTCAACAGAACAGAGTGTCTATATATACTGAGCTGAGAGGAGCTGGGTGAACTCACTACCCTTCAACAGAACAGAGTGTCTATATACACACTGAGCTGAGAGGAGCTGGGTGAACTCACTACCCTTCAACAGAACAGAGTGTCTATATATACACTGAGCCGAGAGGAGCTGGGTGAACTCACTACCCTTCAACAGAACAGAGTGTCTATATACACACTGAGCTGAGAGGAGCTGGGTGAACTCACTACCCTTCAACAGAACAGAGTGTCTATATATGAGCTGAGAGGAGCTGGGTGAACTCACTACCCTTCAACAGAACAGAGTGTCTATATACACACTGAGCTGAGAGGAGCTGGGTGAACTCACTACCCTTCAACAGAACAGAGGGTCTATATATACACTGAGCTGAGAGGAGCTGGGTGAACTCACTACCCTTCAACAGAACAGAGTGTCTATATACACACTGAGCTGAGAGGAGCTGGGTGAACTCACTACCCTTCAACAGAACAGAGTGTCTATATATACACTGAGCTGAGAGGAGCTGGGTGAACTCACTACCCTTCAACAGAACAGAGTGTCTATATATACACTGAGCCGAGAGGAGCTGGGTGAACTCACTACCCTTCAACAGAACAGAGTGTCTATATATATACACTGAGCCGAGAGGAGCTGGGTGAACTCACTACCCTTCAACAGAACAGAGTGTCTATATATACACTGAGCTGAGAGGAGCTGGGTGAACTCACTACCCTTCAACAGAACAGAGGGTCTATATACACACTGAGCCGAGAGGAGCTGGGTGAACTCACTACCCTTCAACAGAACAGAGTGTCTATATACACACTGAGCCGAGAGGAGCTGGGTGAACTCACTACCCTTCAACAGAACAGAGGGTCTATATACACACTGAGCTGAGAGGAGCTGGGTGAACTCACTACCCTTTAACAGAACAGAGTGTCTATATACACAATGAGCCGAGAGGAGCTGGGTGAACTCACTACCCTTCAACAGAACAGAGTGTCTATATACACACTGAGCCGAGAGGAGCTGGGTGAACTCACTACCCTTCAACAGAACAGAGTGTCTATATATACACTGAGCCGAGAGGAGCTGGGTGAACTCACTACCCTTCAACAGAACAGAGTGTCTATATATATACACTGAGCCGAGAGGAGCTGGGTGAACTCACTACCCTTCAACAGAACAGAGTGTCTATATATACACTGAGCTGAGAGGAGCTGGGTGAACTCACTACCCTTCAACAGAACAGAGTGTCTATATATACTGAGCTGAGAGGAGCTGGGTGAACTCACTACCCTTCAACAGAACAGAGTGTCTATATATACACTGAGCTGAGAGGAGCTGGGTGAACTCACTACCCTTCAACAGAACAGAGGGTCTATATATGAGCTGAGAGGAGCTGGGTGAACTCACTACCCTTCAACAGAACAGAGGGTCTATATATGAGCTGAGAGGAGCTGGGTGAACTCACTACCCTTCAACAGAACAGAGTGTCTATATATACACTGAGCTGAGAGGAGCTGGGTGAACTCACTACCCTTCAGCAGAACAGAGTGTCTATATATACACTGAGCCGAGAGGAGCTGGGTGAACTCACTACCCTTCATGGGTTTAAAAGCAGTGGATCGTTATAAGGACAAGATCAGACGGTGAGAACACATCTGTCAGTAGACTATTAGACGTCAACTCAGTCCCTCTGTAGTGAACTTCCTGTTCAGGCTTCCATTAGGCTGTGGTTGGTTACTGTGGTTACTGACCTAGCCCAACGTGGTCAAACTCACAAACAAAAGAGTTTCTCTGCTCAGTAAAACCGCTGAACAAATGTTGACAACTCATGTAAAAAAAAAAAAGACAAGGCATTTTGTCCGTTAGAGTGACTTGAATCTTTAATATTCACCTTTAACATTATCTACAACAGCGCATCATGACCGTTTGTACACAGTGATTCATGTCTGCAACATCAGTGACAGCTGAACATATATACAGGTTGGTTTGTATACAAATAAATCTTACACATCACAGTGCCCCCAGTGGCTTGGAGGAGCCGTCCATCTAAAGCACTTTACCTGAGGTTCATAAAGAATGCCGCAACAGCCTTGAGGAGCAGGGAGGAGTCAGGAGACCACAGAGGAGCAGGCAGAACATCACACAGTCAGGAGACTGTGGTTGGGGTGGTAGTGGGGGTTGGGGTGGTAGTGGGGGTTGGGGTGGTAGTGGGGGTTGGGTCAGGTGGGGGTGGGGGTGGTAGTGGGGGTTGGGGTCAGGTGGGGGTTGGGGTGGTAGTGGGGGTTGGGGTGGTAATGGGGGTGGGGGTGGTAGTGGGGGTTGGGGTGGTAGTGGGGGTTGGGTCAGGTGGGGGTGGGGGTGGTAGTGGGGGTTGGGGTCAGGTGGGGGTTGGGGTGGTAGTGGGGGTTGGGGTGGTAATGGGGGTTGGGGTGGTAGTGGGGGTTGGGGTGGTAGTGGGGGTTGGGTCAGGTGGGGGTGGGGGTGGTAGTGGGGGTTGGGGTGGTAGTGGGGGTTGGGGTGGTAGTGGGGGTTGGGGTGGTAGTGGGGGTTGGGGTGGTAATGGGGGTTGGGGTGGTAGTGGGGGTTGGGGTGGTAGTGGGGGTTGGGGTGGTAGTGGGGGTTGGGGTCAGGTAGGGGTTGGGGTGGGGGTGGTAGTGGGGGTTGGGTCAGGTGGGGGTTGGGGTTGGGGTTGGGTCAGGTGGGGGTTGGGGTGGTAGTGGGGGTTGGGGTCAGGGGTGGTAGTGGGGGTTGGGGTGGTAGTGGGGGTTGGGGTCAGGTGGGGGTTGGGGTGGTAGTGGGGGTTGGGTCAGGTGGGGGTTGGGGTCGGGGTCAGGTGGGGGTTGGGGTGGTAGTGGGGGTTGGGTCAGGTGGGGGTTGGGGTTGGGGTCGGGGTCAGGTGGGGGTTGGGGTGGTAGTGGGGGTTGGGGTGGTAGTGGGGGTTGGGGTTGGGGTGGTAGTGGGGGTTGGGGTTGGGGTGGTAGTGGGGGTTGGGGTTGGGGTGGTAGTGGGGAGGTCTGGCTGGGTTGCGTTTGGTTCTCTCCCCTTCAGGCGTGGTGCTGCAGAGACAGGTTAGTTAACCCATCACCAGGACACAGGTTAGTTAACCCATCACCAGGACACAGGTTAGTTAACCCATCACCAGGACACAGGTTAGTTAACCCATCACCAGGACACAGGTTAGTTAACCCATCACCAGGACACAGGTTAGTTAACCCATCACCAGGACACAGGTTAGTTAACCCATCACCAGGACACAGGTTAGTTAACCCATCACCAGGACACAGGTTAGTTAACCCATCACCAGGACACAGGTTAGTTAACCCATCACCAGGACACAGGTTAGTTAACTCTAGTTCCAGTCAGTCAGTCAGTCCGACTGGGTCCATACTGATGGGTCTCCCTCTGGTTCCAGTCCGACTGGGTCCATACTGATGGGTCTCCCTCTGGTTCCAGTCCGACTGGATCCATGCTGATGGGTCTCCCTCTGGTTCCAGACAGACTGGGTCCATGCTGATGGGTCTCCCTCTGGTTCCAGTCCGACTGGGTCCATGCTGATGGGTCTCCCTCTGGTTCCAGTCCGACTGGGTCCATGCTGATGGGTCTCCCTCTGGTTCCAGTCCGACTGGGTCCATGCTGATGGGTCTCCCTCTGGTTCCAGTCCGACTGGGTCCATGCTGATGGGTCTCCCTCTGGTTCCAGTCCGACTGGGTCCATGCTGATGGGTCTCCCTCTGGTTCCAGTCCGACTGGGTCCATGCTGATGGGTCTCCCTCTGGTTCCAGACAGACTGGGTCCATGCTGATGGGTCTCCCTCTGGTTCCAGTCCGACTGGGTCCATGCTGATGGGTCTCCCTCTGGTTCCAGTCAGTCCGACTGGGTCCATGCTGATGGGTCTCCCTCTGGTTCCAGTCCGACTGGGTCCATGCTGATGGGTCTCCCTCTGGTTCCAGTCCGACTGGGTCCATGCTGATGGGTCTCCCTCTGGTTCCAGCCAGACTGGGTCCATGCTGATGGGTCTCCCTCTGGTTCCAGACAGACTGGGTCCATGCTGATGGGTCTCCCTCTGGTTCCAGTCCGACTGGGTCCATGCTGATGGGTCTCCCTCTGGTTCCAGACAGACTGGGTCCATGCTGATGGGTCTCCCTCTGGTTCCAGTCCGACTGGGTCCATGCTGATGGGTCTCCCTCTGGTTCCAGTCCGACTGGGTCCATGCTGATGGGTCTCCCTCTGGTTCCAGTCAGTCTGGGTCCATGCTGATGGGTCTCCCTCTGGTTCCAGACAGACTGGGTCCATGCTGATGGGTCTCCCTCTGGTTCCAGTCCGACTGGGTCCATGCTGATGGGTCTCCCTCTGGTTCCAGTCAGTCGGACTGGGTCCATGCTGATGGGTCTCCCTCTGGTTCCAGTCAGACAGACTGGGTCCATGCTGATGGGTCTCCCTCTGGTTCCAGTCAGTCCGACTGGGTCCATGCTGATGGGTCTCCCTCTGGTTCCAGTCCGACTGGGTCCATGCTGATGGGTCTCCCTCTGGTTCCAGTCCGACTGGGTCCATGCTGATGGGTCTCCCTCTGGTTCCAGTCAGACAGACTGGGTCCATGCTGATGGGTCTCCCTCTGGTTCCAGTCAGTCCGACTGGGTCCATGCTGATGGGTCTCCCTCTGGTTCCAGTCCGACTGGGTCCATGCTGATGGGTCTCCCTCTGGTTCCAGTCCGACTGGGTCCATGCTGATGGGTCTCCCTCTGGTTCCAGTCCGACTGGGTCCATGCTGATGGGTCTCCCTCTGGTTCCAGACAGACTGGGTCCATGCTGATGGGTCTCCCTCTGGTTCCAGACAGACTGGGTCCATGCTGATGGGTCTCCCTCTGGTTCCAGTCCGACTGGGTCCATGCTGATGGGTCTCCCTCTGGTTCCAGTCGGACTGGGTCCATGCTGATGGGTCTCCCTCTGGTTCCAGTCGGACTGGGTCCATGCTGATGGGTCTCCCTCTGGTTCCAGCCAGACTGGGTCCATGCTGATGGGTCTCCCTCTGGTTCCAGTCAGTCGGACTGGGTCCATGCTGATGGGTCTCCCTCTGGTTCCAGACAGACTGGGTCCATGCTGATGGGTCTCCCTCTGGTTCCAGTCAGTCCGACTGGGTCCATGCTGATGGGTCTCCCTCTGGTTCCAGTCCGACTGGGTCCATGCTGATGGGTCTCCCTCTGGTTCCAGTCCGACTGGGTCCATGCTGATGGGTCTCCCTCTGGTTCCAGACAGACTGGGTCCATGCTGATGGGTCTCCCTCTGGTTCCAGTCCGACTGGGTCCATGCTGAAGGGTCTCCCTCTGGTTCCAGACAGACTGGGTCCATGCTGATGGGTCTCCCTCTGGTTCCAGACAGACTGGGTCCATGCTGATGGGTCTCCCTCTGGTTCCAGTCCGACTGGGTCCATGCTGATGGGTCTCCCTCTGGTTCCAGTCCGACTGGGTCCATGCTGACGGGTCTCCCTCTGAGAAGCAGTGTCTCCTCCTTGCTCTGGGGTTAATATTCCAGCAGTGTTAACTGAGTGACTGGGCTCTACTGCCCCCTTCTGATCTCCACAGGTTTATCAAGTTACTAAAAGAGGCCTTGGAGTTCTTCACCAAGCGTCTGTTGTGTTGAGTGTTCTCCAGCAGGAATATGTGACGGACACCTTTGGTGTTAGCCAAGCTGACCTCTAACCTCTGGCTTGACCACAGACAGGGGGGCGGGACCTGGGAGAGGCGGGCTGGGGCAGAGAGCCAATCACTAGGGAGACGTCCTGCCTTCAGAAAATCTAGGACAGAGAAGATGGAGAGAGGTCAGGATAAACTAAGTTCCAGTCAGTAATCAAGCTGTGGACAGAGAAGATGGAGAGAGTTGAGGATAAACTAAGTTCCAGTCAGTAATCAAGCTGTGGACAGAGAAGATGGAGAGAGGTGAGGATAAACTAAGTTCCAGTCAGTAATCAAGCTGTGGACAGAGAAGATGGAGAGAGGTCAGGATAAACTAAGTTCCAGTCAGTAATCAAGCTGTGGACAGAGAAGATGGAGAGAGGTGAGGATAAACTAAGTTCCAGTCAGTAATCAAGCTGTGGACAGAGAAGATGGAGAGAGGTGAGGATAAACTAAGTTCCAGTCAGTAATCAAGCTGTGGACAGAGAAGATGGAGAGAGGTCAGGATAAACTAAGTTCCAGTCAGTAATCAAGCTGTGGACAGAGAAGATGGAGAGAGGTCAGGATAAACTAAGTTCCAGTCAGTAATCAAGCTGTGGACAGAGAAGATGGAGGGAGGTCAGGATAAACTAAGTTCCAGTCAGTAATCAAGCTGTGGACAGAGAAGATGGAGAGGTCAGGATAAACTAAGTTCCAGTCAGTAATCAAGCTGTGGACAGAGAAGATGGAGAGGTGAGGATAAACTAAGTTCCAGTCAGTAATCAAGCTGTGGACAGAGAAGATGGAGAGAGGTCAGGATAAACTAAGTTCCAGTCAGTAATCAAGCTGTGGACAGAGAAGATGGAGGGAGGTCAGGATAAACTAAGTTCCAGTCAGTAATCAAGCTGTGGACAGAGAAGATGGAGAGGTCAGGATAAACTAAGTTCCAGTCAGTAATCAAGCTGTGGACAGAGAAGATGGAGAGAGGTGAGGATAAACTAAGTTCCAGTCAGTAATCAAGCTGTGGACAGAGAAGATGGAGAGAGGTGAGGATAAACTAAGTTCCAGTCAGTAATCAAGCTGTGGACAGAGAAGATGGAGGGAGGTCAGGATAAACTAAGTTCCAGTCAGTAATCAAGCTGTGGACAGAGAAGATGGAGAGAGGTGAGGATAAACTAAGTTCCAGTCAGTAATCAAGCTGTGGACAGAGAAGATGGAGAGAGGTGAGGATAAACTAAGTTCCAGTCAGTAATCAAGCTGTGGACAGAGAAGATGGAGAGGTCAGGATAAACTAAGTTCCAGTCAGTAATCAAGCTGTGGACAGAGAAGATGGAGAGAGGTCAGGAAAAACTAAGTTCCAGTCAGTAATCAAGCTGTGGACAGAGAAGATGGAGAGAGGTCAGGATAAACTAAGTTCCAGTCAGTAATCAAGCTGTGGACAGAGAAGATGGAGGGAGGTGAGGATAAACTAAGTTCCAGTCAGTAATCAAGCTGTGGACAGAGAAGATGGAGAGAGGTGAGGATAAACTAAGTTCCAGTCAGTAATCAAGCTGTGGACAGAGAAGATGGAGAGAGGTGAGGATAAACTAAGTTCCAGTCAGTAATCAAGCTGTGGACAGAGAGGATGGAGAGGTCAGGATAAACTAAGTTCCAGTCAGTAATCAAGCTGTGGACAGAGAAGATGGAGAGAGGTGAGGATAAACTAAGTTCCAGTCAGTAATCAAGCTGTGGACAGAGAAGATGGAGAGAGGTGAGGATAAACTAAGTTCCAGTCAGTAATCAAGCTGTGGACAGAGAAGATGGAGAGAGGTGAGGATAAACTAAGTTCCAGTCAGTAATCAAGCTGTGGACAGAGAAGATGGAGAGAGGTCAGGATAAACTAAGTTCCAGTCAGTAATCAAGCTGTGGACAGAGAAGATGGAGAGAGGTGAGGATAAACTAAGTTCCAGTCAGTAATCAAGCTGTGGACAGAGAAGATGGAGAGGTGAGGATAAACTAAGTTCCAGTCAGTAATCAAGCTGTGGACAGAGAAGATGGAGAGGTGAGGATAAACTAAGTTCCAGTCAGTAATCAAGCTGTGGACAGAGAAGATGGAGAGAGGTGAGGATAAACTAAGTTCCAGTCAGTAATCAAGCTGTGGACAGAGAAGATGGAGGGAGGTGAGGATAAACTAAGTTCCAGTCAGTAATCAAGCTGTGGACAGAGAAGATGGAGAGAGGTCAGGATAAACTAAGTTCCAGTCAGTAATCAAGCTGTGGACAGAGAAGATGGAGAGATGAGGATAAACTAAGTTCCAGTCAGTAATCAAGCTGTGGACAGAGAAGATGGAGAGAGGTGAGGATAAACTAAGTTCCAGTCAGTAATCAAGCTGTGGACAGAGAAGATGGAGAGAGGTGAGGATAAACTAAGTTACAGTCAGTAATCAAGCTGTGGACAGAGAAGATGGAGAGAGGTGAGGATAAACTAAGTTCCAGTCAGTAATCAAGCTGTGGACAGAGAAGATGGAGAGAGGTGAGGATAAACTAAGTTCCAGTCAGTAATCAAGCTGTGGACAGAGAAGATGGAGAGGTCAGGATAAACTAAGTTCCAGTCAGTAATCAAGCTGTGGACAGAGAAGATGGAGAGAGGTGAGGATAAACTAAGTTCCAGTCAGTAATCAAGCTGTGGACAGAGAAGATGGAGAGAGGTGAGGATAAACTAAGTTCCAGTCAGTAATCAAGCTGTGGACAGAGAAGATGGAGAGAGGTTAGGATAAACTAAGTTCCAGTCAGTAATCAAGCTGTGGACAGAGAAGATGGAGAGGTCAGGATAAACTAAGTTCCAGTCAGTAATCAAGCTGTGGACAGAGAAGATGGAGAGAGGTGAGGATAAACTAAGTTCCAGTCAGTAATCAAGCTGTGGACAGAGAAGATGGAGGGAGGTCAGGATAAACTAAGTTCCAGTCAGTAATCAAGCTGTGGACAGAGAAGATGGAGAGAGGTGAGGATAAACTAAGTTCCAGTCAGTAATCAAGCTGTGGACAGAGAAGATGGAGAGAGGTCAGGATAAACTAAGTTCCAGTCAGTAATCAAGCTGTGGACAGAGAAGATGGAGAGAGGTGAGGATAAACTAAGTTCCAGTCAGTAATCAAGCTGTGGACAGAGAAGATGGAGGGAGGTCAGGATAAACTAAGTTCCAGTCAGTAATCAAGCTGTGGACAGAGAAGATGGAGAGAGGTGAGGATAAACTAAGTTCCAGTCAGTAATCAAGCTGTGGACAGAGAAGATGGAGGGAGGTCAGGATAAACTAAGTTCCAGTCAGTAATCAAGCTGTGGACAGAGAAGATGGAGAGAGGTGAGGATAAACTAAGTTCCAGTCAGTAATCAAGCTGTGGACAGAGAAGATGGAGAGAGGTGAGGATAAACTAAGTTCCAGTCAGTAATCAAGCTGTGGACAGAGAAGATGGAGAGAGGTCAGGATAAACTAAGTTCCAGTCAGTAATCAAGCTGTGGACAGAGAAGATGGAGAGAGGTGAGGATAAACTAAGTTCCAGTCAGTAATCAAGCTGTGGACAGAGAAGATGGAGAGAGGTGAGGATAAACTAAGTTCCAGTCAGTAATCAAGCTGTGGACAGAGAAGATGGAGAGAGGTGAGGATAAACTAAGTTCCAGTCAGTAATCAAGCTGTGGACAGAGAAGATGGAGAGAGGTCAGGATAAACTAAGTTACAGTCAGTAATCAAGCTGTGGACAGAGAAGATGGAGAGGTCAGGATAAACTAAGTTCCAGTCAGTAATCAAGCTGTGGACAGAGAAGATGGAGAGGTCAGGATAAACTAAGTTCCAGTCAGTAATCAAGCTGTGGACAGAGAAGATGGAGAGAGGTGAGGATAAACTAAGTTCCAGTCAGTAATCAAGCTGTGGACAGAGAAGATGGAGAGAGGTGAGGATAAACTAAGTTCCAGTCAGTAATCAAGCTGTGGACAGAGAAGATGGAGAGAGGTTAGGATAAACTAAGTTCCAGTCAGTAATCAAGCTGTGGACAGAGAAGATGGAGAGGTCAGGATAAACTAAGTTCCAGTCAGTAATCAAGCTGTGGACAGAGAAGATGGAGAGAGGTCAGGATAAACTAAGTTCCAGTCAGTAATCAAGCTGTGGACAGAGAAGATGGAGGGAGGTCAGGATAAACTAAGTTCCAGTCAGTAATCAAGCTGTGGACAGAGAAGATGGAGAGAGGTGAGGATAAACTAAGTTCCAGTCAGTAATCAAGCTGTGGACAGAGAAGATGGAGGGAGGTCAGGATAAACTAAGTTCCAGTCAGTAATCAAGCTGTGGACAGAGAAGATGGAGAGAGGTGAGGATAAACTAAGTTCCAGTCAGTAATCAAGCTGTGGACAGAGAAGATGGAGAGAGGTGAGGATAAACTAAGTTCCAGTCAGTAATCAAGCTGTGGACAGAGAAGATGGAGAGAGGTCAGGATAAACTAAGTTCCAGTCAGTAATCAAGCTGTGGACAGAGAAGATGGAGAGAGGTGAGGATAAACTAAGTTCCAGTCAGTAATCAAGCTGTGGACAGAGAAGATGGAGAGGTCAGGATAAACTAAGTTCCAGTCAGTAATCAAGCTGTGGACAGAGAAGATGGAGAGGTCAGGATAAACTAAGTTCCAGTCAGTAATCAAGCTGTGGACAGAGAAGATGGAGAGAGGTGAGGATAAACTAAGTTCCAGTCAGTAATCAAGCTGTGGACAGAGAAGATGGAGAGAGGTGAGGATAAACTAAGTTCCAGTCAGTAATCAAGCTGTGGACAGAGAAGATGGAGAGAGGTTAGGATAAACTAAGTTCCAGTCAGTAATCAAGCTGTGGACAGAGAAGATGGAGAGGTCAGGATAAACTAAGTTCCAGTCAGTAATCAAGCTGTGGACAGAGAAGATGGAGAGAGGTCAGGATAAACTAAGTTCCAGTCAGTAATCAAGCTGTGGACAGAGAAGATGGAGGGAGGTCAGGATAAACTAAGTTCCAGTCAGTAATCAAGCTGTGGACAGAGAAGATGGAGAGAGGTGAGGATAAACTAAGTTCCAGTCAGTAATCAAGCTGTGGACAGAGAAGATGGAGGGAGGTCAGGATAAACTAAGTTCCAGTCAGTAATCAAGCTGTGGACAGAGAAGATGGAGAGAGGTGAGGATAAACTAAGTTCCAGTCAGTAATCAAGCTGTGGACAGAGAAGATGGAGAGAGGTGAGGATAAACTAAGTTCCAGTCAGTAATCAAGCTGTGGACAGAGAAGATGGAGAGAGGTCAGGATAAACTAAGTTCCAGTCAGTAATCAAGCTGTGGACAGAGAAGATGGAGAGAGGTGAGGATAAACTAAGTTCCAGTCAGTAATCAAGCTGTGGACAGAGAAGATGGAGAGAGGTGAGGATAAACTAAGTTCCAGTCAGTAATCAAGCTGTGGACAGAGAAGATGGAGAGAGGTCAGGATAAACTAAGTTCCAGTCAGTAATCAAGCTGTGGACAGAGAAGATGGAGAGGTCAGGATAAACTAAGTTCCAGTCAGTAATCAAGCTGTGGACAGAGAAGATGGAGAGGTCAGGATAAACTAAGTTCCAGTCAGTAATCAAGCTGTGGACAGAGAAGATGGAGAGAGGTGAGGATAAACTAAGTTCCAGTCAGTAATCAAGCTGTGGACAGAGAAGATGGAGAGAGGTGAGGATAAACTAAGTTCCAGTCAGTAATCAAGCTGTGGACAGAGAAGATGGAGAGAGGTGAGGATAAACTAAGTTCCAGTCAGTAATCAAGCTGTGGACAGAGAAGATGGAGAGAGGTGAGGATAAACTAAGTTCCAGTCAGTAATCAAGCTGTGGACAGAGAAGATGGAGAGAGGTGAGGATAAACTAAGTTCCAGTCAGTAATCAAGCTGTGGACAGAGAAGATGGAGAGAGGTGAGGATAAACTAAGTTCCAGTCAGTAATCAAGCTGTGGACAGAGAAGATGGAGAGAGGTCAGGATAAACTAAGTTCCAGTCAGTAATCAAGCTGTGGACAGAGAAGATGGAGAGAGGTGAGGATAAACTAAGTTCCAGTCAGTAATCAAGCTGTGGACAGAGAAGATGGAGAGAGGTGAGGATAAACTAAGTTCCAGTCAGTAATCAAGCTGTGGACAGAGAAGATGGAGAGAGGTGAGGATAAACTAAGTTCCAGTCAGTAATCAAGCTGTGGACAGAGAAGATGGAGAGAGGTGAGGATAAACTAAGTTCCAGTCAGTAATCAAGCTGTGGACAGAGAAGATGGAGAGAGGTGAGGATAAACTAAGTTACAGTCAGTAATCAAGCTGTGGACAGAGAAGATGGAGAGAGGTGAGGATAAACTAAGTTCCAGTCAGTAATCAAGCTGTGGACAGAGAAGATGGAGAGAGGTCAGGATAAACTAAGTTACAGTCAGTAATCAAGCTGTGGACAGAGAAGATGGAGAGGTCAGGATAAACTAAGTTCCAGTCAGTAATCAAGCTGTGGACAGAGAAGATGGAGAGGTCAGGATAAACTAAGTTCCAGTCAGTAATCAAGCTGTGGACAGAGAAGATGGAGAGAGGTGAGGATAAACTAAGTTCCAGTCAGTAATCAAGCTGTGGACAGAGAAGATGGAGAGGTCAGGATAAACTAAGTTCCAGTCAGTAATCAAGCTGTGGACAGAGAAGATGGAGAGGTCAGGATAAACTAAGTTCCAGTCAGTAATCAAGCTGTGGACAGAGAAGATGGAGAGGTCAGGATAAACTAAGTTCCAGTCAGTAATCAAGCTGTGGACAGAGAAGATGGAGAGGTCAGGATAAACTAAGTTCCAGTCAGTAATCAAGCTGTGGACAGAGAAGATGGAGAGGTCAGGATAAACTAAGTTCCAGTCAGTAATCAAGCTGTGGACAGAGAAGATGGAGAGAGGTGAGGATAAACTAAGTTCCAGTCAGTAATCAAGCTGTGGACAGAGAAGATGGAGAGAGGTGAGGATAAACTAAGTTCCAGTCAGTAATCAAGCTGTGGACAGAGAAGATGGAGAGAGGTGAGGATAAACTAAGTTCCAGTCAGTAATCAAGCTGTGGACAGAGAAGATGGAGAGAGGTGAGGATAAACTAAGTTCCAGTCAGTAATCAAGCTGTGGACAGAGAAGATGGAGAGAGGTGAGGATAAACTAAGTTCCAGTCAGTAATCAAGCTGTGGACAGAGAAGATGGAGAGAGGTGAGGATAAACTAAGTTCCAGTCAGTAATCAAGCTGTGGACAGAGAAGATGGAGAGAGGTGAGGATAAACTAAGTTCCAGTTAGTAATCAAGCTGTGGACAGAGAAGATGGAGAGAGGTGAGGATAAACTAAGTTCCAGTCAGTAATCAAGCTGTGGACAGAGAAGATGGAGAGAGGTGAGGATAAACTAAGTTCCAGTCAGTAATCAAGCTGTGGACAGAGAAGATGGAGAGAGGTGAGGATAAACTAAGTTCCAGTCAGTAATCAAGCTGTGGACAGGTGTGGGTTTAGATGTAGAGCAGACCAATTCATACGCATTGGGTACCAACGACTGTTAACCAGCTGGGTAGGGGTTAGTGGTAGGGTACTAGGGTACTAGGGGTTAGTGGTAGGGTACTAGGGGTTAGTGGTAGGGTACTAGGGGTTAGTGGTAGGGTACTAGGGGTTAGTGGTAGGGTGTTAGGGGTTAGTGGTAGGGTACTAGGGTACTAGGGGTTAGTGGTAGGGTACTAGGGTACTAGGGGTTAGTGGTAGGGTACTAGGGGTTAGTAGCCTCACCTCTGCAGCCTGTTAACCAGCTGGGTGACCAGGGAGTCAGAGATCCCAGGGTAGGGGTTAGTGGTAGGGTACTAGGGTACTAGGGGTTAGTAGCCTCACCTCTGCAGCCTGTTAACCAGCTGGGTGACCAGGGAGTCAGAGATCCCAGGGTAGGGGTTAGTGGTAGGG
>NW_028158680.1:20000-29267 GCF_964263955.1 Coregonus lavaretus | reverse complement strand
ACCAGCCCACCCTGGTGGAGGCCAGCGTGGACCTGAAGGGTTGCGTCCGCTACGGGGCCCAGTACCTCTGGGAGATCTTCTCCACACCGCACTGCTGCAACGACCACGACTCGGTACCACCTTTTTTTTAAATGAACACTACATGTATTGTTCCGTATTGTGTTAATTATCCACTGTTAATAATACAATCTCAAACAATTTACCCTTTGCTAAGCCCCGCCCCCCTTGGGTACTGTTGCATCCTTTGAAAACGTTCTGGGGCAGGGCTTGGGGCAGTGAAGGGTCAATTGTGCATGTCAGCAGTTAAGTTTTCAATTTAGAGCACTTTCAGTTCAGAGCAAAAACTGTCATGATGATGCGTTGTGATTCTATCCTATTCTGTTCACCCTCCGGCTTCCAGGTGGCAGCACCTCTGGCCTCTAAGATTCCTCTCCCAGGGGAAGTAGACGTGCGACGGCTGCAGCTCTCGGTGCCCAAGATGGCTCTGCGGTCGGGGAACTACTCCCTGGTGTTCTCCCTGTCCTACCAGGGGGTTCCCCTGAGGAAGGCTGCCTGTCTACAGCTAACTGTCATGGTCGCCCGCCTTGTACCTATCATAGAGGGAGGGACCTACAGGTAAGAGGGGCAGATGCCATTGAAGGAGTAGTTCAGGTTTTTACAATAAAAATAAATTCAATAAAACACAATGAAATCACTGATTACAGGCCAAGCTAAAAGTAAGATTGAAAAACCTTAAAGGAGTAAGTAGTTAAGTATTTTAAAACTTTGTTAGATGGTTCCTCAACCTGGAAGTAGTTTATGGACCAGGATAAACTGTAATCCAGACATTTACATTTTAGTCATTTAGCAGACGCTCTTATCCAGAGCGACTTACAGTTAGTGAGTGTATACATTTTCATACTGGCCCCCTATGGGAAACGAACCCACAACCCTGGCGTTGCAAAGCACCATGCTCTACCAACTGAGCTACAGGGGATCTAGCCAATTGTAGACTACTTTCAGAGTGAGGAACCATCTACCATCAAGTTGTAAAATCCTGAACCACTCCTTTTATGGTGTTTTTAAAAGTTAACATCCATTGTTTTGTTTTAAGATCCTTAAATTATCCCTTTTTATTGCACTTTAAAAAAAACTTGCTTTGATTTGCTACTCACAGGGTGTGGTCCAGGACCCAGGACCTGCAGCTGAGTGCTGAGCAGAGCTATGATCCCAACATGGACCTAGACAACCAGTCACTACTCAAATACCACTGGGAATGTGTCAGTACCTCTAAGGTAAGGACACGCTTATCAGTCAACCAATCAGATGGATTTTATGAAGCCCTTCTTAGATCAGTAGTTGTTATGGTTACCTGGCCTAGACCCCAAAAAGCAAGCAAAACATAAGCCAGAGCACAGTGACCAGGAAGAAACGTAGAGAGCAACTGGCTCATGGGAATTACAGGAGTTACTCTGTAATCATCCAGATATCTATGTTTTTCAGAGTCATCAGTCCCTATAGGACATAATTACACTTGAATAAAAGAGGGTTTGGCTTTGATTGAAGCACCTGATTACTGGCGAGGAGATGCGTTGTCAGGCAGGGCCTGTGTTGTGTTGGTACTTGGTAGAGTATGTGAATATTTGAGACAGACAGAGCTGAAGCTAGGTAGAATGCTTTCAGACCCTTCTGACTGTCTCTGAGCCTTGTGAGGAATCTCTACTGGGAAAGAATACTCTCTCTTTTTCTCCTTTCTCTCTCTCTCTCTCTCTCTCTCTCTCTCTCTCTCTCTCTCTCTCTCTCTCTCTCTCTCTCTCTCTCTCTCTCTCTCTCTCTGTGTGTCCTAGCTCCTGCTGTGAAGGAGAGATTAGATATTTATCAGTTGTACGACTTGTGCGTCATTGACTGTGTGTCCTGTTCAGAATAAAAACATAGTCCACACACACACACACTGTCTGTAAGTCGCTTAGGCGCTTGTTGACATTAGTCCAAAACCCCTCTCTCCCCGCGACCTCTCTCCTCCATACTACTTATTTTATTGAAATAAGACTGTGAGTTTTAACGCTCACAGTGGATTACCAGCCTCTGCTGCCATTCAAATGTTCTCTAACAGTGAAAAGCAGAAAGTCAGTGGTGCCCAAACAGTGCAGTGACTAATAGTATTAAACCTTCAGCTGTTTCCTTTTACTTTCTCCCGTTGCTACTCTACTCCTCACGCTTACAGAAGGCTTTTTCATTCCACTGCCGTTTACGTTTTTCCTCTCCGTTAAACGAGGGAGTGCTCTCGCTCTCGCTCTCGCTCTCGCTCTCGCTCTCTCTGGGGCCTTGCGTAGGGCCTTGTGGAGGATTATGGGTAGTCCATATGGGCCTCTTTGAGACAAAACAGACTTGGAACGTCCAATCAAATCCTTTGAATCTCTCATTTTCAAACTGTTCTCATTTTCAAAATGCTTTTTACTGGGGGAATTCAGTGGATTTGTAATATGGAATTGGTAGATTTGCTAGATTTTTTTTTCTTTTTTTTTTTGATATGTTGATATATTTGAGTTTTTAGTCTGTATAATGTTGCACAATTGTCATCTTGTATTGAGGATTGGTAATTGGTTTTAGTGAGCACAAGCTTGGCTGGTCTGAAGAGAACTTGGGTTTAACGGTGTCCTGGCAGGAACACACTGGGGCTGCACAGCAGAACACAACTACCGGACCCATAAGCATGTGTAGCGGGAAGAGAGACGGTGTGAGTGTTCTGGGAAAGTGTGTGTGTGTGTGTGTGTGTGTGTGTGAGGGAGAAAGGCGTCTGCCAGGTTATGTAACTATGAAGAGATGAAACTCAACATTCCACAGCCTGTTCCCCTCCCAGTTTGATCTCACACACACACAAACACACAGAGCTGTGGAGCAGGGGCACCCAGCTAGCTAGGGGTAGGGAGTGTGTGTGTGTGTGTGTGTGTGTGTGTGTGTGTGTGTGTGTGTGTGTGTGAGGGGGACAAGGAGGAAAATTGAGAGAGTACATGAGGGAGGGAGAGAGGGGGAGAGAGAGATCTAAACCAGTGTTATCTGTGTCAATGTAATAAGTGTGTCCAAACTGCTCCACTCACTAACAGACTGAATAGGAAATAAAGAGATGTCCTTGGACCAACATTCCCTCACCTTAGAAAGAGACTAGTGGTGATGACGTCACTGTTGTCTGGAACCAATAATACAATAATAATGTTGGATGAATATCAGACGCACACACAGACACACACACAATCATTTATAAATCAGATAATCATTGTTCTCTCCTCCTCCCAGGGTCCATCTTACTGTTCCAGTCTGAACTTTGGTCTAGGGTCCAGTGGTCCTGTCCTGGGTATCCCTGGCTCTGAGCTCCAGGCAGACGTAGAGTACACCTTCAGACTGACGGTCCACAAGGAGAGCATGGCCCCAGAGTCTACTATACAGACCGTGAGTCCACCCACAGTCCCACTCACAGACAGATGAAATCTTTACTATTCTATCCAAAGCTCTGTGTTGTCTGCGTCTCTACATTGTCCTTTGTAGTCTGTTTTTTTTTTCATTTCATTTTTTGGGGAGGGGGGGAGGGGGTAGAAGGATTACTTTTATACTATTCCAAGTATTCCTTAAAGAGGTAGGGTTTGAAGTGTCTCCGGAAGGTGGTCAGTGACTCCGCTGTCCTGGCGTCGTGGGGGAACTTGTTCCACCATTGGGGTGCCAGAGCAGCGAATAGCTTTGACTGGGCTGAGCGGGAACTGTGCTTCCGTAGAGGTAGGGGAGCTAGCAGGCCAGAGTTGGATGAACGTAGTGCCCTCGTTTGGGTGTAGGGTCTGATCAGAGCCTGAAGGTACGGAGGTGCCGTTCCCCTCACAGCTCCGTAGGCAAGCACCATGGTTTTGTAGTAGATGCGAGCTTCAACTGGAAGCCAGTGGAGTGTGCGGAGGAGTGGGGTGACATGAGAGAACTTGGGAAGGTTGAACACCAGACGGGCTGCAGCGTTCTGGATAAGTTGTAGGGGTTTAATGGCACAGGCAGGGAGCCCAGCCAACAGCGAGTTGCAGTAATCCAGACGGGAGATGACAAGTGCCTGGATTAGTGCCGCTTTCTGTGTAAGGTAGGGTCGTACTCTGCGAATGTTGTAGAGCATGAACCTGCAGGATCGGGTCACCGCTTTGATGTTAGCGGAGAAAGACAGGGTGTTGCCAAGGTTCTTTGCACTCTGGGAGGAGGACACAATGGAGTTGTCAACCGTGATGGCGAGATCATGGAGCGGGCAGTCCTTCCCCGGGAGGAAGAGCAGCTCCGTCTTGCCGAGGTTCAGCTTGAGGTGGTGATCCGACATCCACACTGATATGTCTGGCAGACAGGCAGAGTGTTCTGACTCCCATAGCTACCACATTAGCATATTATCCATCCATCATCATTAGCAACGCAGTCTACTACCAAGCAGGGCTCCTTACAGCTTGAAGTGCTATTAAATCATTTTCAGTCTGAAAGAATACGATAGGAAATGTGGTTGTAGCTCCGCCTTGCCCTCTGCTACGAACTGCTACTTGATACTTGACTAGGCTATGTGTATTGGTCCGGGATATCCGGGATCCTTGGGACGTCCCTACCCCCATTGAAGTTGAAATTTAAAATGGTTATGATAAGGCTTAAGGTTAGAGTTAGGTTAGGGTAAGGGTAGTGGGTTAAGGTTAGACTTAGGGTTTAGGGTAGGGACATCCCAACAATCCTGGATAGCACTGACCTATGGAGCTATTGTAATAAGTAGAGATTGTCTACATCAAGTCAACTTGATTCTAGCCTGGTTATCGGTCTGTTTTGTGCTAACATTCCATGCCACGCCTAGCATGCCCTGCCAAA
This sequence comes from Coregonus lavaretus, assembly GCF_964263955.1. Lineage (NCBI taxonomy): Eukaryota > Metazoa > Chordata > Actinopteri > Salmoniformes > Salmonidae > Coregonus > Coregonus lavaretus. The sequence goes on along the minus strand of NW_028158680.1, from coordinate 24,425 downwards.
CATTGGCATATGACACGGACTACAAGGAGTGGAATGTTAGCACGAAACAGGTCTGGATTTCAGGCAAACCTGGATCTCCAGATGGGGAGTAAAGCAGGACAGAGTGACGCCATGGAGAGGAAGGAGAGGAGGGTGTATCGGGGTGGAATGAGACACACCCTTCGTCTCAGAGGAGTAATCATGATTATCATAATTTTTTTTCTGAAAGATTAAAGGGCATGGGGACTTGCTCTGGTAGATGTTTTGGGAGAATAAACTGTCATTCGTTAGTCTGTAAACCACCCTACTGGCATGCTAGTCTCTCCCCCCCTCTCTCTCTCTCCCCCCTCTCTCCCCCCTCTCTCTCAACCCCCCTCCCTCCCCCTCTCTCTTTCTCTGTGATGGAGGGAGACAGATTGTCTTTGTCAGTCTTGTTCCCTGAATTACAGATATTGAGCTCCCAGTAAATGGACTGTTGAAGTTCTCTCTTCCTTTCTCTTATTTTATTTTCCCTTTCTCTCTCTCTCTCTCTCTCTCTCTCTCTCTCCTAATCTCCCCCCTCTCTTTGTCTCTGTCTGTCATAATATCGTTCCTCTCTCTGCTACTGTTATGTTAGATGGAAGGTAGATTAGGGTAGAGTGCTGCTATGTGAAGTGGCCATATGAAGTGTAGACAGTAATTTAGGTCAAATAAGTGGACTGATAGCTGCCTGCCTGTCTCTGTCTGTCCGTCTGTCTGGTGATGAAGCTATTTTCTCTTCTCTCTGAGTGGTCGTATCCCCATGGTGGAACAGTGTGTGTGTGGAACAGTGTGTGTAACAGTGTGTCTCTCTCAGGTGATGGTCCAGAGTGGGCGTATCCCCATGGTCTATCTGGAGTGTGTGTCCTGTAAGGCCCAGTCCATCTACAAGGTCAGTCAGAACACCTATGTCTACCTGGCCGGAACCTGCACCAACTGTCACCACTTCCACCGCGGGGTAAGACGTGAAAGTGTGTGTGTGTGTGTGTGTCTCTCCTCTGGTCCTATCCCCTTGTATTACTTAGCCACTCAGAGTCAATCAGTGTCCCCCTGACTCAGTAAGATGAGGTCAGTGTCCCCCTGTCTCAGTAAGATGAGGTCAGTATTCCCCTGACTCAGTAAGATGAGGTCAGTGTCCCCCTGTCTCAGTAAGATGAGGTCAGTATTCCCCTGACTCAGTAAGATGAGGTCAGTATTCCCCTGACTCAGTAAGATGAGGTCATCACACCACAGCTCCACATTTCCACATCCTCTCCTTTTTTTCATCCTCTCTCTCTCTCTCTCTCTCTCTCTCTCTCTCTCTCTCTCTCTCTCTCTCTCTCTCTCTCTCTCTCTCTCTCTCTCTTGCTTCCCCAGTCTCTCTCTGGGCTATGTCATCAGTGTAGAATGGGAGTTAAGGATCATGTCCCAAATGGCACCCTATTCCCTATGTAGTGCACTACTTTTGACCAGAGCCCTGTGGTCAAAAGTAGTGCTCTGGTCAAAAGTAGTGCACTACATAGGGAATAGGGTGCCATTTGGAACACGCATGAGATGACGGTGGTGGGTGTGAGTGGTTAGATTGAGGTCACGCTCACACACACACGGACACACACACACACACACACACACACACACACACACACGCACACAGCCACTGCCTCTCTAGACCTTTACAACTGGGATTTTAAGTCCATTAGCTGTAAAATAGACTGGCTGACGTTAGAACAATTACAAAGTTGAAACAGCAACTACTGAACCCTCTAACTCTCACCTCTCATCTGCTCTGTGCTGTTTAAAGGCTCAATCTACGGTTCAAATAACAACAATGCAGACACCCCGCCACTATTTTAGTAAACAGCTGAGGGATGAGGCTGGAGAAATGTAACCACTCCCGAATTCATAGACAGAACTATGGATGCCAGTAGTGACCATCCAATCCATGATATTATAGTGGAACCATGTTTTATGGCTTTACAGTGTTTGTTTAAAATGTTATTTACTAACATTGGAATAAAAAAAGCTTATATTTTGGGTTCTGATGGGGTACGACAGTTGAACTAAGCTCATGAGGCATTTATAAGTTATATTCTTCAAGAATCAATGGGTATATATCATTAATTTAAATGATGATTGGCCCTTTAATATTGGAGTTATAATATAATTACTCTAAAACATCTCAGCATGATCAGAATGACCCAACCTCTCAGCATGATCAGTATGACCCAACCTCTCAGCATGATCAGTATGACCCAACCTCTCAGCATGATCAGTATGACCCAACCTCTCCTCTCTGACAACAGTTTAGACTAACTATGAACATTAATATAACATCTCATCATGATCAATATGACATTTACATTTTAGTCATTTAGCAGACGCTCTTATCCAGAGCGACTTACAGGAGCAATTAGGGTTAAGTGCCTTGCTCAATCAACAGATTTTTCACCTAGTCGGCTCAGGGATTAGAACCAGCGACCTTTCGGTTACTGGCACAACGCTCTTAACCACTAAGCTACCTGCCGCCCCAACCTCTCCTCTCTGACAACAGTTTAGACTAACTATGAACATTAATATAACATCTCAGCATGATCAATATGACCCGACCTGTCTTTTTAACGAGACCCTGTTCCTGGACTCCAGCAGACATTAACTCTCTCTCTCTCTCTCCTCCCCCCGTAGTGTTGGGCGGGGGTCACCCTTCTTAACCAGACCTTGGTCCTTGATTCCAGCAGTACCACGAGAGCCATTAACTCTCTCTCTCCTCTCTCCTCCCTCCGTAGCGTTGGACGGCTGTCACCCTTCGTAACGAGACCCTGGTCCTAGACTCCAGCAGCACAACAACAGGACGTGACGGTATGAACCTGGTTCTCCGCCAGGGCATCTTGCGAGACGGAGACTCCTATGTCTTCACCCTCCACGTAACCGACGGCAACATGGACCGCGAGGGCGTGGCGTCCATCACACTGCAGCCCAACATGCCCCCGGCAGGCGGGGACTGTGACCTCCGAGCGGGGGGAGGAGGAGAGGGGGGACTGATCAGAACACTGGTGGACAGGGTGCACTTCAACTGTTCAGGTAGACACACTCTATTCTACTATACTCTACTCTATTCTAATATACTCTACTCTATTCTCCTATACTCTACTATACTCTACTCTATTCTACTATACTATATTCTACTATACTCTACTATACTGTATTCTACTATACTATATATGGGGCGGCAGGTAGCTTAGTGGTTAAGAGTGTTGTGCCAGTAACCGAAAGGTTAATCTGTCGATGTGCCCTTGAGCAAGGCACTTAACCCTAATTGCTCCTGTAAGTCGCTCTGGATAAGAGCGTCTGCTAAATGACAAAAAATGTCAAATGTAAATGTAATACTCTATTCTACTATACTATACTCTATTCTCCTATACTATACTCTACTCGATTCTACTATACTATATTCTACTATACTATAGTCTATTCTACTATACTCTATTCTACTATCCTAAACTATATTTTACTATACTCTACTCTATTCTACTATACTCTACTCTATTCTACTATACTATATTCTACTATACTATATTTTCCTATATTATATTATACTATATTCTAATATACTCTAATATACTCTACTATACTATATTCTACTATACTCGACTCTATTCTACTATATGCCACTATACTCTACTCTATTTTACTATGCTCTACTATATTCTACTATAATCTACTATACTCTACTCTATTTTACTATACTCTATTCTACTATACTATATTCTACTATACTCTACTCTATTCTACTATGCTCTACTATATTATACTATACTCTATGTTACTATACTCTACTCTATTCTACTATGCTCGACTATATTATACTATACTCGACTATATTATACTATACTCTTCTACTATACTCTACTCTATTCTACTATGCTCTACTATATTGTACTATACTCGATTCTACTATACTGTACTATATTCTACTATACTATATTCTACTGTACTCTATTCTACTATGCTCTACTCTATTCTACTATACTCTATTCTATTCTACTATACTATACTATTTTCTCTTCTATTTTCTCCTCTCTTCTCTCTTCTACTTGAAATCTCTCTCCTCTCTCCTCTCTCCTCTCTCCTCTCTCCTCTTCTCTCCTCTACTTGACATCTCTCACTCCCCTCTCCTCTCTCCTCCCGAAGTCTTTTGAGTGTGTCAGAAATTGTGACTCAGTGAAATGCTAAGACCCTCTCTCCCTCTCCTCCCCCTCCCCCACCCCCAGGATACAGTGACCTGGGCGTGTCAGAGACCCCTCTCCTGTATAGTCTGTTGGTGACTCGCTGCAGTGACATGCACTGTGAGGAGTTCTGTGTGTATAAAGGGACCAGTGCAGAGCACTCTGCCTTCCTGCCCCCTGGGTTCAGATCAGGTCGATACAGGGTGTCAGCGTCCATTACTGTAGA
>NW_028158680.1:2500-15000 GCF_964263955.1 Coregonus lavaretus | reverse complement strand
TGGGAATTATGCTCGAATCAACGCAATATTACCCACTTTCAATGTAATATACCGAAACAAAATGAACTATGCAAGACTTAGAATGCAAAACTAACTATGCAAGAGATTTTGTTGTAGGCAGAACACATCGGAGTAGGATTCTATTGCATTGACAGGCACGACTCAGGCACATACTCTACACAGACCGGTGCCTCATAACCAATCAGAGTTGCAATAGGCCTATATGCAAATAAAACCATTGTCATATATGGATCATATATGGCCATTCACTTTGAACTGGACTTTCTTTACAGCATGAGAGGTCGTGAGTAGATGCGCTTGTTTTGAGATCAAAAGCGAGAGCTGCATGTAGTCACCTGTGTACATTTGTTCATATCCTTTGCTAGTTAGTGAGTTATTAGCCCAGTTATAGATAATGTGTAGTCAACAATGGAGAAGTGATTGTATACAACGTGTGCATTTCTAGACTTCTTTGAAAAGTGAGTCGGGTAAAGAGCTTTTTTTTTATCTTAAAGGGGCAGTGTTGTATTTTGAGACAGGCTTGAATAAATAGCCAATAGGCAGAGGGTAGCATAATTTGTCTTGATACTCTGTAAAAATGGTATGGGAATAATCATGCATTTTATTTTGTAAAGTGGTTTCTTGCATCAAACAACATAACATTTTCTGTCACCTCCTTGTCTGAAGGACAAGTGGATAAACAATGTCAAGCCCTGTATGTTTTTTTTCAAAAGTCTCATGGAATGTAGACCTACACTACCGTTCAAAAGTTTGGAGTCACTTAGAAATGTCCTTGTTTTCTAAAGAAAATCATTTTTTTTGTCCATTAAAATAACATAAAATTGATCAGAAATACAGTGTAGACATTGTTAATGTTGTAAATGGCTATTGTAGCTAGAAACGGCAGATTTTTAATGGAATATCTACATAGGCGTACAGAGGCCCATTATCAGCAACCATCAGTCCTGTGTTCCAATGGCACGTTGTGTTTGCTAATCCAAGTTTATCATTTTAAAAGGCTAATTGATCATTAGAAAACCCTTTTGCAATTATGTTAGCACAGCTGAAAACTGTTGTGCTGATTAAAGAAGCAATAAAACAGGCCTTCTTGAGACTAGTTGAGTATCTGTAGCATCAGCAATTGTGGGTTTGATTACAGGCTCAAAATGGCCTGGAAACAAAGACCTTTCTTCTGAAACTCGTCAGTCTATTCTTGTTCTGAGAAATGAAGGCTATTCCATGCGAGAAATTGCCAAGAAACTGAAGATCTTGTACAATGCTGTGTACTACTCCCTTCACAGAACAGCGCAAACTGGCTCTAATCAGAATAGAAAGTGGAGTGGGACTGTAACTTAAAGCGGGTACAGCCTCAGTGTTCACAGTAAACGTGCGCCAGAAGTTGCACAGAATTTTCACAACATTCAAGTTTGCGCTCATCAGACCAGAAATTTGCTCAGTGCAGAAAACAATTAGAGGGAACATTAGTCATGAATATTACAGAACAGTTATTGGATATTATAAACTGGGTAGTTCGAACCCAGAATGCTGATTGGCTGACAGCCGTGGTATATCAGACCATATACCACGGGTATGACAAAACATGTATTTTTACTGCTCTAATTATGTTGGGTAACCAGTTTATAATAGCAATAAGGCACCTCGGGGGTTGTGATATATGGCCAATATACCACGGCTAAGGGCTGTATCCAGGCACTCCCCTCGGGCTTTATTGCTTAATTGTATCTCTCTCTCTCTCTCTGTCTCTCTCTCTCTCTCTGTCTCTCTCGGTCTCTCTGTGTCTCTCGGTCTCTCTCTCTCTGTGTCTCTCGGTCTCTCTGTCTCTCTCTCTCTCTCTGTCTCTCTGTCTCTCTCTGTCTCTGTCTCTCTCTCTCTCTCTGTCTCTCTCTGTCTCTCTGTCTCTCTGTGTAAGCGGTCTCTCTCCTCCCTCCTTTGGATGCCTTGTCTAACCAAATCTTGCGATCAATAGCTAGCTAGCTACTTAGCTTATGTACGGTTAATATTTACAGTAGGTTAAGTGATGAGATGAACTTCCTCAGATTATCAAGAGAGTGAAACACTCCAATAGAGCCTTTTGTTCATACTGTAAATGCTGTGTAGCATTTTGCTCAGATCTAACCAACCACCCCTCTCTCTTCTCCGGTTGCCCAGGTCCCATGACACCACCCTGGACTACTATGTGAACGTGACAACGGGCTGTACCACTGACTTCCCCAGCGCGGGGGTGCGTCTGGAGGTGGGTGTTTGTTAAAGCTTAAATGTATAACTTATGGGTGTCAGGGCGTGTGTAGGTGTGGTGTAGGAAATCAGATGCAGGACGCAGACGGTAGGTTCCAAAAGCTGTATTCCGACCCAAACACAGGCAACAGGGCAACAAAGCCCAACAGCTAAACTACGCCCAAGGCGTGTAGGCAAAATGCGCACAAACAGGTGCGACAAAATAAGTAGTGCACGAAACAAGTGCAAACGAGCTCCAGCGCAGTGGAGAGAAATATGCTCAACCGAGCAAACACAACACTGACGAAAACAATCACACACAACACAAGACAAACACAACGAGAAACTTATAGGACACTAATCACGTAAAACAGAAACAGGTGTGACACAAACAGACAAAAGCAAACGAACATGAAAACATAAATCGGTGGCAGCTAGAATTCCGGAGACGACGAACGCCGAAGCCTGCCCGAACAAGGGAGAGAGGCAGCCTCGGCCGAAACCGTGACAGTACCCCCCCCTTGACGCGCGGCTCCAGACGCGCGCCGACTCCGGCCTTGGGGACGACCCGGAGGCCGCGGCGCAGGGCGCGTCGGATACCCCCGATGGAATTCCGTCAGGAGCGACGGGTCCAAGATGTCTCTCCTCGGCACCCAGCACCGCTCCTCCGGACCGTACCCCTCCCACTCCACTAGATACTGAAGACCCCCTCTCCGACGTCTAGAATCCAAGATGGATCTCACGGTGTACGCCGGTGCCCCCTCGATGTCCAACGGGGGCGGGGGGGTCTCCAAGATCTCATGTTCTTGGAGCGGGCCTGCTACCACCGGCCTGAGAAGGGACACATGGAACGAGGGGTTAATACATTTATACTCCACTGGCAACTGTAATCTATAACAAACCTCGTTCAACCTTCTCAGGACTTTAAATGGCCCTACAAACCGCCGACCCAGTTTCCGACAGGGCAGGCGGAGGGGCAGGTTTCTGGCAGAGAGCCAGACTCGATCTCCAGGTGCGTACACAGGCCCCTCACTGCGGTGTAGGTCGGCGCTCGTCTTCTGTCGACGTATGGCACGCTGCAGATGGACGTGTGCAGCGTTCCACGTCTCCTCCGAGCGCCGCACCCACTCATCCACAGCGGGGGCCTCGATCTGGCTCTCATGCCATGGTGCCAGAACCGGCTGGTACCCTAAAACACACTGAAAAGGGGTTAGTTGGGTGGAGGAGTGGCGAAGAGAGTTCTGTGCCATCTCAGCCCAGGGCACATATCTCGCCCACTCCTCCGGCCGGTCCCGGCAGTATGTTCTGAGAAACCTGCCCACATCCTGGTTTACGCGTTCCACCTGCCCATTACTCTCCGGGTGGTAACCCGAGGTGAGACTCACCGAGACCCCCAACCGCTCCATAAAAGCTCTCCAGACTCTGGAGGTGAATTGGGGACCCCGGTCAGCCACAATGTCCTCGGGCACCCCGTAGTGCCGGAACACATGAGTGAATAGTGCTTCGGCGGTTTGTAGGGCAGTAGGAAGACCCGGCATGGGGAGCAAACGACAGGCCTTAGAGAACCGATCCACAACGACCAGGAGTGTAGTATTCCCTTGAGAGAGGGGAAGGTCAGTTATAAAATCCACCGAGAGGTGGGACCATGGTCGTTGTGGAACGGGCAGGGGTAGTAACTTACCCCTAGGCAGATGTCTAGGCGCCTTACACTGGGCGCACACCGAGCAGGAGGAAACATAAACCCTCACATCCCTGGCCAACGTAGGCCACCAATATTTGGCACTAAGACAGTGCACTGTCCGGCCGATACCCGGATGTCCAGAGGAGGGTGACGTGTGAGCCCAATAGATCAATCGATCCCGACACTCGAGCGGAACATACTTCCGACCCTCCGGGCATTGTGGTGGACTAGGGTCGGTGCGTAATGCCCGCTCGAGCTCAGAATCGAGCTCCCACACCACCGGTGCCACTAGACACGACTCCGGCAGTATGGGAGTGGGCTCCACGGACCTCTCCTCCCCGTCATACCGCCGAGACAGTGCATCTGCCTTACCGTTTTGTGACCCAGGGATGTAGGTGATCTTAAAAGAGAAACGGGTCAAAAACATACTCCATCTAGCCTGTCGAGGGTTCAGCCTCCTCGCTGCCCGGATGTACTCCAGGTTACGGTGGTCCGTCAAAATGAGGAAAGGGTGTTGAGCCCCCTCAAGCCAGTGCCTCCACACCTTAAGGGCTTGGACCACAGCTAACAGCTCCCTGTCCCCTACGTCATAATTTCGCTCCGCCGGGCTGAGCTTCTTGGAATAGAAGGCAACGGGGCGGAGTTTAGGTGGCGCGCCTGACCGTTGGGACAGCACGGCGCCAATACCGGCTTCAGACGCGTCCACCTCTACCTGAAATGGTAAAGAGGGATCCGGATGCGCCAGCACCGGAGCCGAGGTGAACAGGTCCTTCAGCTTCTTAAAAGCCCTGTCCGCCTCGACTGACCACTGCAGACGCACCGGGCCCCCCTTTAAGAGAGACGTGATGGGAGCTGCCACCTGCCCAAAACCCCGGATAAACCTCCGGTAGTAATTCGCAAACCCCAAAAACTGCTGCACCTCTTTCACAGTGGTTGGTGTTTGCCAATTACTCACGGCTGACACTCGGTCTACCTCCATCTTCACCCCTGACGCAGACAACTGATACCCCAAGAAGGAAATCGACTCCTGGAAAAACAGACACTTCTCTGCCTTCACATACAGGTCGTGCTCCACCAGCCTCCGCAACACTCTGCGCACCAGGGCCACATGCTCGACACGGGTAGGTGAGTACACGAGGATGTCATCTATGTACACCACCACTCCCTGTCCCTGCATGTCCCTGAAGATCTCATCCACGAATGATTGGAAAACTGACGGAGCATTCATCAACCCGTATGGCATGACGAGATACTCGTAATGGCCCGAGGTGGTACTAAAGGCTGTTTTCCATTCATCATCCTTCCTGATGCGCACCAAGTTGTACGCGCTCCTGAGATCTAATTTCGTGAAGAAACGCGCCCCATGCAACGACTCAGTCATGGTCGCAATCAGCGGGAGTGGATAACTATACTTCACCGTAATCTGATTGAGACCACGGTAGTCGATGCACGGACGCAACCCCCCATCCTTCTTCTTCACGAAAAAGAAACTCGAGGACGCGGGGGAAGTGGACGGCCGTATGTATCCTTGTCTCAGTGATTCGTCTATGTAAACCTCCATAGCTTTCTTCTCCTCCTGAGACAGAGGATACACATGACTCCGTGGAAGCGCAGCTCCTGCCTGAAGGTCTATCGCACAATCCCCCTGCCTATGGGGTGGCAATCGCGTCGCCCTCGCCTTACTAAACGCGATAGCCAGATCCCCATACTCAGGTGGAATGTGCAATGCGGGCACCTGGTTTGGACTTTCCACCGAGGTAGCCCCTAAGGAAACGCCCAAACATCTACCCACACACTGAGCAGACCACTCCTTCAGAGCCCTCTCCTGCCACGAAATAACGGGGTTATGGGTACTTAACCAGGGCATGCCCAGCACCACCGGATACGCAGGAGAGTCAATCAGAAACAGTTGTATTATCTCCTGATGACTCCCCTGCGCACACATCCTAAGTGGCGCCGTGACCTCCCTGATTAAGCCCGTACCCAACGGACGACTATCTAGGGCGTGAACGGGAAAAGGAACTTCCACAGGGAGAAGGGGAAACCCTAACTCTAAACAAAACTTCTTATCAATGAAATTCCCAGCCGCGCCTGAATCTACCAGCGCCTTACACTGGGAATGAGGTGCCACCTGCGGAAAACACACAGGCATACAAAAATGGGCAACAGTGAGCTCTGGGTGAGTGGGGCGCCTACTCACCTGGAGGGAATCCCCAGTGCGGGACCTGTCGTCATCTCCCCGAGGAGGCCATCCCCAGCACCTAGCCGCGGTGTGTCCTCCCCGACCACAGTTGGTGCAGTGGATGGACCCCCCCCTCTGCCGACTCCTCCTACCTCTAGCGCCAGCGCCCCCGAGCTCCATAGGACACGGCTCGGGTGCGCTGGAGGATGGAATGGACGGACCCCCCTCAGGACGTCCGCGGGTAGCCAATAGGTTATCCAACCTAATTGACATGTCGACCAGCTGGTCGAAAGTGAGACTGGCGTCCCGACAGGCCAGCTCCCGACGGACGTCCTCTCTGAGGCTACATCGGTAGAGATCGATGAGGGCCCGATCATTCCACCCTGCATCTGCCGCTAGAGTACGGAATTCGAGTGCGAATTCCTGGGCACTCCTCCTCCCCTGCCTAAGGAAGACCAGACGCTCCCCCGCCGCTTTCCCCTCCGGGGGATGGTCGAACACCGCCCTAAAGCGGCGGGAGAACTCGGTGTAGGTAATGGTCGTGGCGTCGATCTTCCTCCACTCCGCGTTGGCCCACTCCAACGCTTTACCGGCCAGGCAGGAGATTAGGGCGGACACGCTCTCATGCCCTGAAGGTGCCGGATGGACTGTGGCCAGGTACAGCTCGACCTGGAGCAAGAACCCCTGACACCCAGCCGCTGTCCCGTCGTAAGCCCTCGGGAGAGATAGACGGACTCCTCGATGTTCCGGTGCTGGAACGGGCGGGCTGGCCGATGGTGCTGGCTGGGCGGGCGGTGGTGGAGGCGAACCCCAGCCTCGGAGTGTGGAAATAACCTCCTGCAGGGCGTTCCCCATCTGCAGGAGTTGCTCCTGCTGATCCCGAACCTGGGCTTCCAGTCTTGTCTGGGCTGCTTCTGCTCCTGCTGATTCCATGGGTGGTGTGTGATTCTGTCAGGGCGTGTGTAGGTGTGGTGTAGGAAATCAGATGCAGGACGCAGACGGTAGGTTCCAAAAGCTGTATTCCGACCCAAACACAGGCAACAGGGCAACAAAGCCCAACAGCTAAACTACGCCCAAGGCGTGTAGGCAAAATGCGCACAAACAGGTGCGACAAAATAAGTAGTGCACGAAACAAGTGCAAACGAGCTCCAGCGCAGTGGAGAGAAATATGCTCAACCGAGCAAACACAACACTGACGAAAACAATCACACACAACACAAGACAAACACAACGAGAAACTTATAGGACACTAATCACGTAAAACAGAAACAGGTGTGACACAAACAGACAAAAGCAAACGAACATGAAAACATAAATCGGTGGCAGCTAGAATTCCGGAGACGACGAACGCCGAAGCCTGCCCGAACAAGGGAGAGAGGCAGCCTCGGCCGAAACCGTGACAATGGGCGCTTAAAGTCAGTGTCATAACACATTTTAAGTGCATTATAAGGCAGTATAAAGGGCATTATACATACACTTACCAGACAGTTTATTAGGTAAACCACCCTGTTCAGGAAAATGGTTAGCTCCTACAGACGTGGCCATGGCTTGCTATATAAAGCAGGCAGACAGGCATCAAGGCATTCAGTTACTGTTCCATTGAACGTTATAATGGGCAAAACGAGTGACCTAAGTGACTTTGAGCGTGGTATGGTCGTCGGTGCCAGGCGCACCGGATCCAGTATCTCAGAAACGGCCGGCATCCTGGGCTTTACACGCACGATAGTGTCTAGGGTTTACCGAGAATGGTGCGACAAACAAAAAACATCCAGTCAGCGGCTGTCCTGTGGGCTAAAACAGCTCGTTGACGAGAGAGGTCGAAGGAGAATGGCAAGAATCGTGCAAGCTAACAGGCGGGCCACAAACAGACAAATAACAGCGCAGTACAACAGTGGTGTGCAGAACGGCACCTCGGAACACACAACACGTCGATCCTTGTCAAGGATGGGCTATTGCAACAGACGACCACACCGGGTTCCACTCCTATCAGCTAAAAACAAGAAGAAGCGGCTCCAGTGGGCACGCCATCACCAACACTGGACAGTGGACCCATCCTGCCTGGTGGCGGTTAGGTCCCTTAATACCAATTGAGCAACGATGGAACGCCACAGCGTATCTGAACATTGTTGCTGACCAAACCTAATAGAGCATCTTTTGGATGAGATGGAACGGGCTGTTCGCAGCATGAATGTACCGCTGTCCAATCTGCAGCAACTGTGTAATGCCATTGCGACAGCGTCCCTGTAGAACGTCCCCGACACTAGAATCCATGCGCCCGAAGAATTCCGGCTGTTCTGGAGGCAAAGGGGGGGTCCGACCGGGTACTAGATGGGTGTACCTAATAAACTAGCCAGTGAGTGTATGTACTTCATAGAAACTGTTCCTAAACCCATCCCATCCTTTGTCTAGGGAGGTGACACACACAGAAGGAAACCAAGTGTTGACCTGCGTTGAAAACCCTTCCCTTCCCTTCTAAATATATTTCTGACTCATTCCATCCCTTCTCTAGGTGGGTGTGTTTGCGTCCCTGTGCCAGTACTTCAGCGAGAGCGCCAAGCTGTGGCGTACGGACGGCATGGTGCCGCTGGCAGAGACTAATGCCAGCCGGGCCGTCTGCAGCACCCGTCACCTCACAGCCTTCGCTGCCAGTCTATTCGTTCCGCCTGACGCTGTCACCTTCATACGGCCTGTAAGTAGAGACACACCTGATAATACACACACCTGATAATAATAATAATAATATAATAATAATATGCCATTTAGCAGACGCTTTTATCCAAAGCGACTTACAGTCATGCGTGCATACATTTTTGTGTATGGGTGGTCCCGGGGATCGAACCCACTACCTTGGCGTTACAAGCGCCGTGCTCTACCAGCTGAGCTACAGAGGACCACAATACACACACACCTAATAGACACACACCTGATAACACACACACACACACACACCTGATAATACACATCTGATCCAAACCAAACACACATCTCCACACGCACTCTGTTATGATGCAATACTGTGAAATCAGCTGACTTTCACACACACAAACCCTTTCACACACACACACACACACACACACACACATAGTTTCTCACACTCTTCTCTCCTCTCGTCCTCTAGGAGCGGGGGGGTCCCAGCCTCGTGGTGTTGTTGACGTGTGTGGTGGGGTTGCTATGTTACGTCGTGGCGGCGGCCATCTTACATAAACTTGACCAACTGGACCTGAGGAGGGCTGGGACGGTGCCGCTCTGTGGACACGACGGAACATTCAAGTACGAGGTGCAGGTCAAGACCGGCTTCAGCCATGGGGCAGGTGAGAAGGCAAAGGGCAAAGGTCAAGGATTCAAATGGGAAGAAATTAGACTTTTAATCAATCAAATTGTATTCACAAAGGACAGAAACTTATCACATAATTGCCATCAAAGGAAGATTTGCACTAATACTCAAGTTATGCCCACGGATCTCATGTTGGGAGACAGACGGCAACCTTCACATAGCAACCCAGGCTCAAATCCCCAAAGATCAAGGGAAAATAATTGAACCTTTCCTAGACCTACAGTACATACCCATCCATCACCTGTGTCTCGAGACGTCTGTAGTTGTTATATGACGTGTATATCTAACTCCTCCCCCTGTCCCCTAGGCACATCGGCACATGTGGGCATCAGTGTGTATGGGTGTGAGGGGCATAGCGGGCATCGCCACCTGGACAGCCCCGGGGCCTTCGCACGTAACGGACTGGATATCTTCCACATCGCCACGGAAACTAGCCTGGGCAGCGTCTGGAAGATCCGCGTCTGGCACGACAACAAGGGTAGGCGGTCACACACACACACACACACACACACACACACACATACACACACACACATACACACACACACACCTATGTACACATACTGCTACAGTACACAAACACATATGCAGGCACTTTGGGTTTTTGAAAAGCATGTTACAAATAACATGTATTATTATTATTATTATTATTAATAATATTATTATTAATATTATTATTATTGTTATTATTCATAATATTATTATTAATATTATTATTATTATTATCAGGGCATAAAATAAACCTTTTGGTCCACCAGCCACTCAGATTTATTTACCAGCCAAAATAAAATGTTACCAACAAAACACAAAAAAACGGATGAGCATGCTTTGTAATGTTTCTAAAACAATAAATGTATTACTAGTAAGAAATAATGTGGTATATTGTTTAATTTCATTTTTTGTGATCTGAGTCTTTTTGTGACCTATTTTGACCAAAATATCACAGATGAGACAAAAATGTACACCTGCCCCTTTAAGGGCGGGGTGTTACCACGGTAATGCGACTAGAGTCATCTTTGTGGCTGTGAGATTGAGTCTGACTAGTAGCAGCTTTGTCTTCTCTTCCCTAGCAGTTGAAACTCAAACATAGAAAAACGACCTAGCTTGTGAACAAAACAATGTATATGTGGCCAAGAAACACAAGGACAAAGTCTCACTTCAGTAGACTTTAGTTTCAAGTAAATTAGACACATTTTTATGCCTGTTCGCAGCGCTTCTAAAAATGAATGTTTCACTCAGCTCTTCACGTGCGCACAGCCCCCAGCCAGGCAGTGTTGCAGTGCGAGGTGGGATAGGCTGTATAGGATTCCTAGTTCTTTGACTTTGTGCAGTTAATTTACCAGCTATGAAACAAAACGTCAGAAATACTTTGAAAACAGCTAATGCAGCGTTTATTTGACTATAAATATTTGACTAAATTTTTTATTCATAAATGCGTGTGAAATGCTTGCACTGTGGAGCCTTGACCACCCGCCAACGTGGCTGGTGAAATAGACATCTTACCCGCCAATGCCAAAATCTACCCGCATTTGGCATGTGGTCATATTAGTCCCTGATTATTATTATTAATATTATTATTATTATTATTATTATTATTATACACTTACAGTAGATCTCCATACCCTTTGTCAAACTGTAAACAACCTGGTAAATATACCCTCTCTCTCCTCTCTCCTCCCCTGCCAGGTCTGTCTCCAGCATGGAAGCTCCAGTATGTCCTGGTGAAGGACCTCCAGACAGGAAGCAGTTACTATTTCCTGGTAGAGGAGTGGCTGTCAGTGGACAACGAGAGGACAGACGGACGCGTGGAGATAGAGGTGGAGGCCTCAGGTAAGGACCCTAACCCCTAGCTCTAAGCATCCCTACCCTCATAGTTTAGTAGTCATACCCTTTGCCAAATGGTCTCCAACATGGTCCAGGAGTCTATCCACGTCTCGCCACCGCTGCCTCGACAACTGGTCTAGGGCCAGTTTTGTCTTATAGCCGTTAAGGACAACAGCTGGACTTTGAACAGGAGAAGTGATCACAAATCAGTGGTCCATTCATTAACACAAACTCACTACTTCCTCTTTTACTTCCTCCTTCCTTTTTTCCTGCTTCCTGTGGGCATGTCCTGACCTATAGAAGAGGCGGAGCTTCGTCGGTTGCCCCGCCTCCTGAACTGGGAGCTTCAGCGTGCGCTGTGTGAGAGTCACTTGTGGGTGTCGCTATGGGAACGGCCCGCCCGCAGTCCCTTTACCCGCCTCCAGAGGGCGACGTGCTGCGCCCTGCTGCTACAGCTCTGCCTGCTGGCTAACACCATGTGGTACAGCACCGTGGCCAATAGGAGCTACAGGTAGAGTGTGTCTGTGTGTGTCTGTGTGTGTCTATGTCTGTGTGTGTTCCAGTACTGACTGTTGTCCTATTGTAGTTCTATGGCGGTGTCGAGGCTGGTGGTGTGGAATGGGGAGACAGTGGCTGTGGGAGTGGTCAGCTGTCTGGTGATCTACCCCCTCTACCTGCTGGTCTTCACTCTCTTCAGGATGAGTCGCAGCAAGGTGACACACACACACACCTTTAGAACACACACACCTTTAGAACACACACACCTTTAGAACACACACACCTTTAGAACACACACACACCTTTAGAACACACACACCTTTAGAACACACACACACACACACCTTTAGAACACACACACACACCTTTTGAATACACACACCTTTAGAACACACACACCTTTAGAACACACACACCTTTAGAACACACACACACCTTTAGAACACACACACCTTTAGAACACACACACACACACACACACCTTTAGAACACACACACACACCTTTTGAATACACACACCTTTAGAGCACACACACCTTTTGAACACACACACACTCCTCACATCTCCACCAATATGCATTTAAATCCCTGAACCCTTCATAAAGACTGTGTGTGTGTGTGTTGTGCATCCCTGCGTGTGTGTGTGTGTGTGTGTGTGTGTGTGTGTGTGTGTGTGTGTGTGTGTGTGTGCGTATCAGTGTGTGTCAATAGAACAGGTGCCCTCCTCCCAGGTGGACCAGGAGTCA
>NW_028158681.1:0-26755 GCF_964263955.1 Coregonus lavaretus | reverse complement strand
TATAGTGTAATTGATGTGTTTATAGATATGTATAGTGTAATTGATGTGTTTATAGATGTGTATAGTGTAATTGATGTGTTTATAGATGTGTATAGTGTAATTGATGTGTTTATAGATGTGTATAGTGTAATTGATGTGTTTATAGATATGTATAGTGTAATTGATGTGTTTATAGATGTGTATAGTGTAATTGATGTGTTTATAGATGTGTATAGTGTAATTGATGTGTTTATAGATATGCATTGTGTAATTGATGTGTTTATAGATGTGTATAGTGTAATTGATGTGTTTATAGATATGTATAGTGTAATTGATGTGTTTATAGATATGTATAGTGTAATTGATGTGTTTATAGATGTGTATAGTGTAATTGATGTGTTTATAGATATGCATAGTGTAATTGATGTGTTTATAGATATGTGGTCCTCTGTAGCTCAGCTGGTAGAGCACGGCGCTTGTAACGCCAAGGTAGTGGGTTCGATCCCCGGGACCACCCATACACAAAAATGTATGCACGCATGACTGTAAGTCGCTTTGGATAAAAGCGTCTGCTAAATGGCATACTATTATTATTATTATATTATTATTATTTATAGATGTGTATAGTGTAATTGATGTGTTTATAGATATGCATAGTGTAATTGATGTGTTTATAGATGTGTATAGTGTAATTTATGTGTTTATAGATATGTATAATGTAATTGATGTGTTTATAGATGTGTATAGTGTAATTGATGTGTTTATAGATATGTATAGTGTAATTGATGTGTTTATAGATATGTATAGTGTAATTGATGTGTTTATAGATATGTATAGTGTAATTGATGTGTTTATAGATGTGTATAGTGTAATTGATGTGTTTATAGATATGTATAGTGTAATTGATGTGTTTATAGATATGTATAGTGTAATTGATGTGTTTGTAGATATGTATAGTGTAATTGATGTGTTTATAGATGTGTATAGTGTAATTGATGTGTTTATAGATATGTATAGTGTAATTGATGTGTTTGTAGATGTGTATAGTGTAATTGATGTGTTTGTAGATGTGTATAGTGTAACTGTTGTTTATTGACGTGTTCATGCAGGGTTCATCTGGGAAAGAGGTCTCAGCATAACTCCCTGGCTAAATAAAGGTTGAATTAATAAAAATGGACACACACACACACACACACACACACCTCCATGTCACTGTCATTTCCCCTCGGTCTCCATGACTACGATCACATTGCAGCACCCCGGCTTGACATTTATGAATTAGTCATCAGCCTGTGTGTGTATGTGTGTGTGGCGTGCGTGCGTGTGTGTGTGTGTGTGTGTGTGTGTGGCGTGCGTGTGTGTGTGTATGTGTGTGTGTGGCGTGCGTGCGTGTGTGTGTGTGTATGTGTGTGTGTTTCAGTAGGTAATTGAGACTGTAAGGCATTCCTACTATTGATTAATGATGCATTATTAAATACATAGTCCTCACACACACACACACACCTGAACAGGGAAAGATGGGGAGGAGAGGATGATAAAACTTCTACAGGGAGAGAACAGAGGAGGAGAGGAGTGTGAGAGAGATCAAAAAGAAGATAGGCAAGGAGGAAGAGAGAGAGGGATGACATGAAAGAGAGAGTCAGAGGAGAGGTGGAGAGGGACGCGGAGAGAATGCAGACAGGGAGGAGAAGGTCGTAGGAAGAGATTTAGATTTTAAACAGAGAGAGAGAGAATAGAGAGCGAGAGAGAGAGAGAGAGAGAGGGGGATGGAGGGAGAGACAGAAAGAAAGAGATAGAGAGACAGTGGTAGAGGAAAGAGAGAACGAGAGATGAGATAGAGGTCAGGTGTCCGTCAGAGTGAAAGAGAGAGAGAGAGAGAGACACACACACACAGAGAGAGAGAGAGAGAGAGAGAGAGAGAGAGAGAGAGAGAGAGAGAGAGAGAGAGAGAGAGAGAGAGAAAGACAGAGAGAGAGAGAGAGAGGACACACAAGACAAGTGACAATTTAGAGAAAAAGTTATTATTATAATATGAATTCTTTAGTGAAAGATATCTTTATGAAATATTTTCATCACTGCTGCATTACAAATGTATGTCAGTGTGTTGCAATGTACAGTGGTGGTCAAAAGTTTTTTCACAAAGTTCGCTGCTTCAGTGTTTTTAGATATTTTTGTCAGATGTTACTATGGTATACTGAAGTATAATTACAAGCATTCAATATGTGTCAAAGGTTTTTATTGACAATTACATTAAGTTTATGCAAAGAGTCAATATTTGCAGTGTTGACCCTTCTTTTTCAAGACCTCTGCAATCCACCCTGGCATGCTGTCAATTAACTTCTGGGCCACATCCTGACTGATGGCAGCCCATTCTTGCATAATCAATGCTTGGAGATTGTCAGAATTTGTGGGGTTTTGTTTGTCCACCCGCCTCTTGAGGATCGACCACAAGTTCTCAATGGGATTAAGGTCTGGGGAGTTTCCTGGCCATGGACCCAAAATGTTGATGTTTTGTTCCCCGAGCCACTTAGTTATCACTTTTGCCTTATGGCAAGGTGCTCCATCATGCTGGAAAAGGCATTGGTCGTCACCAAACTGTTCTTGGATGGTTGGGAGAAGTTGCTCTCGGAGGATGTGTTGGTACCATTCTTTATTCATGGCTGTGTTCTTAGGCAAAATTGTGAGTGAGCCCACTCCCTTGGCTGAGAAGCAACCCCACACATGAATGGTCTCAGGATGCTTTACTGTTGGCATGACACAGGACTGATGGTAGAGCTCACCTTGTCTTCTCCGGACAAGGTGTTTTCTGGATGCCCCAAACAATCGGAAAGGGGATTCATCAGAGAAAATGACTTTACCCCAGTCCTCAGCAGTCCAATCCCTGTACCTTTTGCAGAATATCAGTCTGTCCCTGATGTTTTTCCTGGAGAGAAGTGGCTTCTTTGCAGCCCTTCTTGACACCAGGCCATCCTCCAAAAGTCTTCACCTCACTGTGCGTGCAGATGCACTCACACCTGCCTGCTGCCATTCCTGAGCAAGCTCTGCACTGGTGGTGCCCCGATCCCGCAGCTGAATCAACTTTAGGAGACGGTCCTGGCACTTGCTGGACTTTCTTGGGCGCCCTGACGCCTTCTTCACAACAATTGAACCTCTCTCCTTGAAGTTCTTGATGATCCGATAAATGGTTGATTTAGGTGCAATCTTACTAGCAGCAATATCCTTGCCTGTGAAGCCCTTTTTGTGCAAAGCAATGATGACGGCACGTGTTTCCTTCCAGGTAACCATGGTTAACAGAGGAAGAACAATGATTTCAAGCACCACCCTCCTTTTAAAGCTTCCAGTCTGTTATTCTAACTCAATCAGCGTGACAGAGTGATCTCCAGCCTTGTCCTCGTCAACACTCTCACCTGTGTTAACGAGAGAATCACTGACATGATGGCAGCTGGTCCTTTTGTGGCAGGGCTGAAATGCAGTGGAAATGTTTTTTGGGATTAAGTTCATTTTCATGGCAAAGAGGGACTTTGCAATTCATTGCAATTCATCTGATCACTCTTCATGACATTCTGGAGTATATGCAAATTGCCATCATCAAAACTGAGGCAGCAGACTTTGTGAAAATGAGTATTTGTGTCATTCTCAAAACCTTTGACCATGACTGTATGTCAGTGTGTTGCAATGTATGTCAGTGTATTGCAATGTATGTCAGTGTATTGCAATGTATGTCAGTGTATTGCAATGTATGTCAGTGTATTGCAATGTATGTCAGTGTATTGCAATGTATGTCAGTGGACAGTGCATACGGAATGTATTCAGACCCCTTGACTTTTTCCACTATTTGTTACGTTACAGCCTTACTCTAAAATTGATAAAATTATTTCCCCCCTCATCATTCTACACACTATACCCCATAATGACAAAGCAAAAATAGTTTATTTTTTTTATTTTTTTGCAAATGTATTAAAAATAAAAACAGAAATACCTTATTTACATAAGTATTCAGACCCTTTGCTATGAGACTTGAAATTGAGCTCAGGTGCATCCTGTTTTCGTTGATCATCCTTGAGATGTTTCTACAACGTGATTGGAGTCCACCTGTGGTAAATTCAATTGATTGGACGTGATTTGGAAAGGCACACACTTGTCTATATAAGGTCCCACAGTTGACAGTGCATGTGAGAGCAAAAACCAAGCCATGAGGTCAAAATAATTGTCCGTAGAGCTCAGAGACAGGATTGTATCGAGGCACAGATCTGAGGAAAGGTACCAGAAAATGTATGCAGCATTGAAGGTCCCCAAGAACACAGTGGCCTCCATTCTGAATTGAAAGAAGTTTGGAACCACCAAGACTCTTCCTAGAGCTGGCTGCCCGGCCAAACTGAGCAAACGGGGGAGAAGGGCCTTGGTCAGGGAGGTGACCAAGAACCCGATGGTCACTCTGACAGAGTTCCAGAGTTCCTCTGTGGAGACGGGAGAACCTTCCAGAAGGACAACCATCTCTGCAGCACTCTTACATACTGCACCCTCTCATCCCTCCTGTCTTGCATACTGCACCCTCTCATCCCTCCTGTCTTGCATACTGCACCCTCTCATCCCTCCTGTCTTACATACTGCACCCTCTCATCCCTCCTGTCTTGCATACTGCACCCTCTCATCCCTCCTGTCTTGCATACTGCACCCTCTCATCCCTCCTGTCTTGCATACTGCACCCTCTCATCCCTCCTGTCTTGCATACTGCACCCCCTATCTTGCATACTGCACCCTCTCATCTCCTTCTTTCTCTCATACTTAATATTCATGCATTCATAAAGCCTTTATAACAGCTATATAACACATTGCAACATATCTCATAAGCTGTCATAAGTAATGGTATAAGACGTTATGAAACTAGTTATAATGGGTGTTACAGATGACTGTTCATCCTGTTGTCATATACCAAACCTCTAACATACTGGTAGGTAGTCTACACCTCTAACATACTGGTAGGTAGTCTACACCTCTAACATAGAGGTAGGTAGTCTACACCTCTAACATACTGGTAGGTAGTCTACACCTCTAACATACTGGTAGGTAGTCTACACCTCTAACATACTGGTAGGTAGTCTACCCCTCTAACATACTGGTAGGTAGTTTACACCTCTAACATACTGGTAGGTAGTCTACACCTCTAACATACTGGTAGGTAGTCTACACCTCTAACATACTGGTAGGTAGTCTACACCTCTAACATACTGGTAGGTAGTCTACACCTCTAACATACTGGTAGGTAGTCTACACCTCTAACATACTGGTAGGTAGTCTACACCTCTAACATACTGGTAGGTAGTCTACACCTCTAACATACTGGTAGGTAGTCTACCCCTCTAACATACAGGTAGGTAGTCTACACCTCTAACATACTGGTAGGTAGTCTACACCTCTAACATACTGGTAGGTAGTCTACACCTCTAACATACTGGTAGGTAGTCTACACCTCTAACATACTGGTAGGTAGTCTACACCTCTAACATACTGGTAGGTAGTCTACACCTCTAACATACTGGTAGGTAGTCTACACCTCTAACATACTGGTAGGTAGTCTACACCTCTAACATACTGGTAGGTAGTCTACACCTCTAACATACTGGTAGGTAGTCTACACCTCTAACATACTGTTAGGTAGTCTACACCTCTAACATACTGGTAGGTAGTCTACACCTCTAACATACTGGTAGGTAGTCTACACCTCTAACATACTGGTAGGTAGTCTACACCTCTAACATACTGGTAGGTAGTCTACACCTTTAACATACTGGTAGGTAGTCTACACCTCTAACATACTGGTAGGTAGTCTACACCTCTAACATACTGGTAGGTAGTCTACACCTTTAACATACTGGTAGGTAGTCTACACCTCTAACATACTGGTAGGTAGTCTACACCTCTAACATACTGGTAGGTAGTCTACACCTCTAACATACTGGTAGGTAGTCTACACCTCTAACATACTGGTAGGTAGTCTACACCTCTAACATACTGGTAGGTAGTCTACACCTCTAACATACTGGTAGGTAGTCTACACCTCTAACATACTGGTAGGTACTCTACACCTCTAACATACTGGTAGGTAGTCTACACCTCTAACATACTGGTAGGTAGTCTACACCTCTAACATACTGGTAGGTAGTCTACACCTCTAACATACTGGTAGGTAGTCTACACCTCTAACATACTGGTAGGTAGTCTACACCTCTAACATACTGGTAGGTAGTCTACACCTCTAACATACTGGTAGGTAGTCTACACCTCTAACATACTGGTAGGTAGTCTACACCTCTAACATACTGGTAGGTAGTCTACACCTCTAACATACTGGTGGCATATGGCCCATCATTCCATTCAAGTTTTGTAAATGATTGAACGCCCTGTTATAACATCTGGTATGTAGACACTTATGTAGCATGTAATAACATATTACATAATTTGTTATGCAGACTGTGTAATAGCAGTTGATATTAGAGCCTATGACAACAGTCTGAACAGTCATCTAACACCCATTATAACTAGTTTTATAACATCTTATGCCATGACTCATAACTATATAAAACTGCTTATGAAAGCTTATAACAAGTGTTATAATGTGTTATATAGCTGTTATAAAGACTTAATGAATGCATGAATAAGGACACCTACAGTAAAGTGTTACCAATCTCTCTCTCTTCCTCTCTCTCTCTCTTGCCCCCCTGTCTCTCTCCCTCCACCCTCACTCTTTCCCCCTTCCCTCTTGCTCTCCCCCTCTCTCTTCCTCTCCCTCCCCCTCTCCCTCCCCCTCTCTTTCTCTGTATTGATGTGTACTGCAAGTGTGTTAGAGTACAGAACCATGGGGGACTTCACTAGAGGACATAACTTAATCTCTCTCTCTCTCTCTCTCTCTCTCTCTCTCTCTCTCTCTCTCTCTCTCTCTCCCTCTATGTCTCTCTCTCTCTCTCTCTCTCTCTCTCTCTCTCTCTCTCTCTCTCTCTCTCTCTCTCTCTCTCTCTCTCTCTCTCTCTCTCTCTCTCTCTCTCTCTCTCTCAATTCAATAGACTTTATTGACATGGCAAGTAAAATTACTTACATTGTCAAAGTATAGATATAACAAAAATGGTGGGACCAACAGCAATAATAATAATAGTAGTAGTGGAAATGGAAATGGGATTACCATTAACAGCAACTACAACAACAATATTAATGAGAATAACAATACATTAAAGCAATAGTAGTCGACCAATCTCAACATGACTGAGAAGACACATTACATGGTATGAAAGCCAAAACAAAACAGGAAATATTATTGACATTACATTACACTGTTCACTGGCTGTCCCTCAGGTTGTGGCAGGAGGACACATATTTGGCTGCCAAAATTGCACATTTTGGCTTTTCACCCAATAAATATTGGATTTTTTCTTCCTCTTTTATAGTTTCAAATTCTTTGTACTGAATGATACTTTTGGGAAAGAAAGATTCTCTTAGGTCTGAGTATTTTTCACAGTATAGTAGGAAATGCAGCTCTGTCTCTACCTCTCCCCGGGGGCAGAGTGAGCACAGCCTGTCCTCTCTGGGCAGCCAGGTTTGCCTGTGATGACCGGTCTCTATAGCCAGACTGTGCTCACTGAGTCTGTACCTAGTCATTATTTTCCTCAGATTTCTATCAGTCACAGTGGTCAGATAGTCTGCCACCATGTACTGTCTGTTTAGAGCCAAATAGCATTGAAGTTTACTTTGATTTTTTGTGGTGTCTTTCCATTAGGTGATATATTTTTCTTTTTGCTTTGTGATGATTTGGTTGTGCCAGATTTTCTGAGTGCTGTCCTAAGGCTCTATGAGGTTGGTTTTGGTTAGTGAACTGAGCCTCAGAACCAGCTGGCTTAGGGGACTCTTCTCTTGTTTCATCTCTTGACATAGTAGAGCTGTGTGATGGAATGTTTTGGGGTCACTTGTTTTTAGATGGTTGTCAAATTTGATGGCTCTTTTTTCTATTCGAATAAGGAGGGGGTATTGGCCCAATTCTGCTCTACATGTGTTATTTGGAGTTTTTCTTTGCACTTGCAATACAGTCTTGCAAAACTCTGCATGCAGTATTTCGATTGGATGTTTGTCCCATTTGGTAAATTCAGTATTAGAGAGCGGACCCCATACTTCGCTGCCATATAGAGCAATTGGTTCTATAACTGATTGGAAAATGTTGAGCCAGATTCTAATTGGAGTTTCGATTTTAATATTCCTTTTAATGGCATAGAATGCTCTTCTTGCTTTGTCTCTCAGCTCATTCACAGCCATGTGAAAGCTACCTGTGTTGCTGATATTTAGTCCTAGATATGTGTCATTTTTGGTGTGTTCTAATAGAACTGTGTCCAAATAGAATTTATATTTGTCATCCTGATTTCCGGACCTTTTTTGGAATATCATTATATTCGTTTTTTTTAGATTAACGGTCAGGGCCCAGGTCTGACAGAACCTGTGCAGATGATCTAGATGCTGCTGTAACCCCTCCTTAGTGGGAGACAGTAGCACCAGGTCATCTGCGACAGCAGACACTTGATTTCAGTGTTGTGAAGGGTGTGACCAGGTGCTGCCGATTCTTCTAATGTTTTTGCCAATTCATTAATGTAGATGTTAAATAGTGTTGGACTTATTGGGCAGCCCTGTTTCACTCCACGTCCCTGAGAGAAGAAGTCTGTTTGCTTGTTGCCGATTTTAATCGCACATTTGTTTTTAGTGTACATTGATTTAATAACATCATATGTTTCCCCTCCAATACCACTTTCTATTAGTTTGTAAAAAAGACCTTTGTGCCAAATTGAATCAAATGCTTTTTTGAAATCTACAAAACACGAGTAGATTTTGCCTCTGTTTTGGTTTACCTGTTTGTCAATTAGAGTGTGGACGGTGTAAATGTGGTCTGCTGTACGATAATTTTTTACAAATCTAATCTGGCTTCTGCTTAGGACATTGTGTTCATCAAGGAAATGATGTAGTCTGCTGTTTATGATACTGCAGAGAATTTTCCCCAAGTTGCTGTTAACGCAAATTCCTCTGTAATTATTTGGGTCAAATTTGTCTCCATTTTTATAAATTGGTGTGAATAAACCTTGGTTCCAAATATCAGGGAAAATACCTGCATTAAGAATAATGTTGAAGAGTTTGAGTATAGCCTATTTGAATTTGTGGTCTGTATATTTGATCATTTCATTTATAATACCATCAGCACCACAGGCCTTTTTGGGTTGGAGAGTGCAACGTTTTTCCAATAATTCTTGTTTTGTAATTGGGGTATCCACAGGATTCTGATAGTCTTTGACTGCTGATTCAAGGATTTGTAATTTTTCTTGTATATCTTGTTGTTCTGGGCTCTTTGTTATATTGCTGTAGAGGTTTGCAAAGTGATTTCTCCACATATCCCCATTTTGGATAGCCAATTCCTCATTATGAGGTTTATTTAATTTATTCAAATTCTCCCAGAAGTGGTTTGATTCTATGGATTCCTCAATCACATCCAGCTGATTTCTAATGTGCCGTTCCTTTTTTGTTCTTAGGGTGTGTTGTATTGCTTCAGTGTTTCCCCATATTGAAGGCGTATATTTTTGATGTCTGGGTCTCTGTGTTTTTGATTAGATATATTTCTCAATTACTTTCTTAGATTTTTGCAATCATTATCAAACCATTTTTCATTATCTATTATTTTTGGTTTGCTCTTATGTTTTTTAAGATTAGCCAAGGAGGCTAATTTGTCAAATATAAAGTTTATGTTCCAAACGGCCAAATTTATACCTTCATTGCTGTAGGATAATGTTAAGGCTAAAAAGTTGTCCAGGAGAGATTGTATTTTTTGGCTACTAATTGCTTTTTGGTATATTTCTGTACTGTTTGCACTCCATCTCTAGGTCTGTTTAGTACCATGTAATTTATTGGGCCGTGATGTTTCATGGTTGGGTTCTGCTCTTCTCAGATACACTGTGATTTTACTGTGGTCTGAGAGAGGTGTTAGTGGGCTGACTGTGAAGGCTCTGAGAGACTCTGGGTTGAGGTCGGTGATGAAGTAGTCTACAGTACTGCTGCCAAGGGATGAGCTGTAGGTGTACCTACCAAAAGAGTCCCCTCTTAGCCTACCATTGACTATGTACAGACCCAGTGTTCGACAGAGCTTCAGGAGCTGTACTCCATTTTTGTTTTTTACTTTGTCATAGTTGTTTCTGGGGGGGTATGTGGGGAGGGAAAGGTTGTTGCTTCCCGGTAGGTGTTTGTCCCCATGACTGTTAATAGTGTCTAGTTCTTCTGCTGTTCTAGCATTCAGGTCTCCACAGACCAGCACATTGCCTTGGGCCTGAAAGTGACTAATCTCCCCCTCTAGAATGGAGAAACTCTCTTCATTGAAGTAGGATGACTCTGAGGGGGGAATGTATGTGGCACAGAGGAATACGTTTTTATCTGTTAAGATAGCCTCCTTGTTGATTTTTAGCCAGATAAAGAATTCTCCTGTTTTGATCAATTCGATTGAATTAGTTAGTTCAGATTTATACCATATTAGCATTCCCCTGAGTCTCTGCCCTGTGTGATTCCTTTTAATTTGGTGGATGGTACGATTATCCCCCTATAACCTAGTGGACAGCCAGTGTAAACATCACCTCTGCACCATGTTTCCTGTAGTTCTACAATATCAACATCATCAATTTCTTTAAGGAAGTCTGGGTTTCTGCTCTTTAGCCCAAAATCATAGGACTTCAATCCTTGTAAATTCCAACATGCAACGTAAAAAGACTTCATAACTGTTTTTTCTTTACCACTCACAATCCAACAAGAACTATTAAAATAGGATTTTTCAATTAAGGTAATCTCTTATTATGCAAATTTGATTTGTTTATCATTTAAGATAGTATTTGTGTCATGCCACTTGGGTGGATGTAGTGTGAGGATGGTGGAGTTCTTGTGCTCATCTTACCATGACCCTCAGCCTATCACATATGAGCATAGTAGATTCAGCATTTGTTTGATGTCACTAATTTCGTTGGTGGGAGCTGGACCAGTTGCTCCTCTCACAGCTTGTGCATAGCTCTGTCTGCCGGGCTGTGGCTCCTCCAGGTATGGGTCTGCGGTGGGGGGGAGGGGGGTGTTAGGCCTCGTCTGGGTGGGTCTGAAGCTGGGCTGGGGTGGTCTGTGCTGCGCTGGATGTGGTGGGCCTTGAGGTTGGTGGTGCTGTGGCCGTGGCTGTGGGATCCAGGGTGCTGGTCCGGGGTGTTGTCTCGGTGATCTCGGGGGGGTGGAGAAGTCGGGATGCGGTTTAAAGCGACGTCCTTGAGAGTCTTAGCAAGGATGGGGACTGTCTCCCTGTACAGGTAAACATGGTCATCGAGACAGTCCAGATCGAGGGTGGGATGGTGGGCCAGGTGTACATTGGGTCGCAGGGCAAAGTTCCGGGAGAGGCTGGCGTTTATTCTTTGGATTGTGGCAGGGTGGAAGTCCTTCCTCTGTAGAAGGGTTGACATCACGATCCTTGAGTTGGGGAAGATTGCGGAGGCCTTCTCAATCACTCCCCGTATGTGAAGTCGCCACCCTCTCCTGCTGAGCACGCAGGTCGTTGCTTCCGGTGTGTATGATTATGTGGCTTGGCGACCCGAGCTGGGCCTTATCAAGCAGTCTCTCTCTCTCTCTCTCAATTCAATTCAATTTCAATTTAAGGGCTTTATTGGCATGGGAAACGTGTGTTAACATTGCCAAAGCAAGTGAAGTAGATAGTAAACAAAAGTGAAATAAACAATAAATATTAACAGTAAACATTACACTCAGAAGTTTCAAAAGAATAAAGACATTTCAAATGTCATATTATGTATATATACAGTGTTGTAACATTTACATTACATTTACGTCATTTAGCAGACGCTCTTATCCAGAGCGACTTACAAATTGGTGCATTCACCCTATAGCCAGTGGGATAACCACTTTACAATATGTATTATTATTTTTTTTTTTTTTTTTTGGGGGGGGCGGTGGGGTAGAAGGATTACTTTATCCTATCCCAGGTATTCCTTAAAGAGGTGGGGTTTCAAATGTCTCCGGAAGGTGGTGAGTGACTCCGCTGTCCTGGCGTCGTGAGGGAGCTTGTTCCACCATTGGGGTGCCAGAGCAGCGAACAGTTTTGACTGGGCTGAGCGGGAACTATGCTTCCGCAGAGGAAGGGGAGCCAGCAGGCCAGAGGTGGATGAACGCAATGCCCTCGTTTGGGTGTAGGGACTGATCAGAGCCTGAAGGTACAGAGGTGCCGATCCCCTCACAGCTCCATAGGCAAGCACCATGGTCTTGTAACAGATGCGAGCTTCAACTGGAAGCCAGTGGAGTGTGCGGAGGAGCGGGGTGACGTGAGAGAACTTGGGAAGGTTGAAAACCAGACGGGCTGCGGCATTCTGGATGAGTTGTAGGGGTTTAATGGCACAGGCAGGGAGCCCAGCCAACAGCGAGTTGCAGTAATCCAGACGGGAGATGACAAGTGCCTGGATTAGGACCTGTGCCGCTTCCTGTGTAAGGCAGGGTCGTACTCTCCGAATGTTGTAGAGCATGAACCTACAGGATCGGGTCACCGCTTTGATGTTAGCGGAGAACGACAGGGTGTTGTCCAGGGTCACGCCAAGGCTCTTCGCACTCTGGGAGGAGGACACAACGGAGTTGTCAACCGTGATGGCGAGATCATGGAACGGGCAGTCCTTCCCCGGGAGGAAGAGCAGCTCCGTCTTGCCAAGGTTCAGCTTGAGGTGGTGATCCGTCATCCATACTGATATGTCTGCCAGACATGCAGAGATGCGATTCGCCACCTGGTTATCAGAGGGGGGAAAGGAGAAGATTAGTTGTGTATCGTCAGCGTAGCAATGATAGGAGAGGCCATGTGAGGATATGACAGAGCCAAGTGACAGGTTGTATAGGGAGAATAGGAGAGGGCCTAGAACTGAGCCCTGGGGGACACCAGTGGTGAGAGCACGTGGTGCGGAGACAGCTTCTCGCAACGCCACTTGGTAGGAGCGACCGGTCAGGTAGGACGCAATCCAAGAGTGAGCCGCGCCGGAGATGCCCAGCTCGGAGAGGGTGGAGAGGAGGATCTGATGGTTCACAGTATCAAAGGCAGCAGACAGGTCTAGAAGGACAAGAGCAGAGGAGAGAGAGTTAGCTTTAGCAGTGCGGAGAGCCTCCGTGACACAGAGAAGAGCAGTCTCAGTTGAATGACCAGTCCTGAAACCTGACTGGTTTGGATCAAGAAGGTCATTCTGAGAGAGATAGCAAGAGAGTTGGCTAAAGACGGCACGCTCAATAGTTTTGCAAAGAAAAGAAAGAAGGGATACTGGTCTGTAGTTGTTGACATCAGTGGGATCGAGTGTTGGTTTTTTGAGAAGGGGTGCAACTCTCGCTCTCTTGAAGACGGAAGGGACATAGCCAGCGGTCAAGGATGAGTTGATCAGCGAGGTGAGGTAGGGGAGAAGGTCACCGGAGATGGTCTGGAGAAGAGAGGAGGGGATGGGGTCAAGCGGGCAGGTTGTTGGGCGGCCTGCAGTCACAAGTCGCAAGATTTTATCTGGAGAGAGAGGGGAGAAAGAAGTCAAAGCATAGGGTAGGGCAGTGTGAGCAGGACCAGCAGTGTCATTAGACTTAACAAACGAGGATCGGATGTCGTCAACCTCCTTTTCAAAGTGGTTGACGAAGTCATCCACAGAGAGAGAGGAGGGGGGGGGGGGGGGGGGATTCAGCAGGGAGAAGAATGTGGCAAAGAGCTTCCTAGGGTTAGAGGCAGATGCTTGGAATTTAGAGTGGTAGAAAGTGGCCTTAGCAGCAGAAACAGATGAAGAAAATGTAGAGAGGAGGGAGTGAAAAGATGCCAGGTCGGCAGGGAGTTTAGTTTTCTTCCATTTCCGCTCCGCTGCCCGGAGCTCTGTTCTGTGAGCTCGCAATGAGTCATCAAGCCACGGAGCTGGAGGGGAGGACCGAGCCGGCCGGGAGGATAGGGGACACAGAGAGTCAAAGGATGCAGAAAGGGAGGAGAGGAGAGGAGGGTTGAGGAGGCAGAATCAGGAGATTGGAGGGAGAAGGATTGAGCAGAGGGAAGAGATGATAGGATGGAAGAGGAGAGAGTAGTGGGAGAGAGAGAGCGAAGGTTGCGGCGGCGCATTACCATCTGTGTAGGGGCAGAGTGAGTAGTGTTGGAGGAGAGCGAGAGAGAAAAGGATACAAAGTAGTGGTCGGAGACATGGAGGGGAGTTGCAGTGAGATTAGTAGAAGAGCAGCATCTAGTAAAGATGAGGTCAAGCGTATTGCCTGCCTTGTGAGTAGGGGGGGACGGTGAGAGGGTGAGGTCAAAAGAGGAGAGGAGTGGAAAGAAGGAGGCAGAGAGAAATGAGTCAAATGTAGACGTAGGGAGGTTGAAATCCCCCAAAACTGTGAGGGGTGAGCCATCCTCAGGAAAGGAACTTATCAAGGCGTCAAGCTCATTGATGAACTCTCCAAGGGAACCTGGAGGGCGATAGATGACAAGGATATTAAGCTTAAATGGGCTAGTGACTGTGACAGCATGGAATTCAAATGAGGAGATAGACAGATGGGTTAGGGGAAAAATTGAGAATGTCCACTTGGGAGAGATGAGGATTCCTGTGCCACCACCCCTCTGACCAGATGCTCTCGGGGTATGCGAGAACACATGGTCAGACGAGGAGAGAGCAGTAGGAGTAGCAGTGTTTTCAGTGGTAATCCATGTTTCCTTCAGCGCCAGGAAGTCGAGGGACTGGAGGGTAGCATAGGCTTGGATGAAGTCAGCCTTGTTGGCAGCAGAACGGCAGTTCCAGAGGCTGCCTGAGACCTGGAACTCCAGGTGTGGGGTGCGTGCAGGGACCACCAGGTTAGAGAGGCAGCAGCCACGCGGTGTGAGGCGTTTGTGTAGCCTGTGCGGAGAGGAGAGAACAGGGATAGGCAGAGGCATAGTTGACAGGCTGTAGCAAATGGCTACAATAATGCAGAGGAGATCGGAATGAAATGAACTAAACATCTGGGAAAGGAGAGAGTAGGGCCTCCCTCACCAAAACTCCCAAATATAACTCACCCAACTTCCACCTCAAAAACTATAATTGTTTCACTGAACCACCCGAATAAAAACTCTCCCAACTTCCACTTTAGAAACTAGAATTGTTGTGAACTACAGCGGTTCAATGTTTCAAGGAATAGACTCAACTTACTTTATTCAGCTAGCTAACTATGACGCCATAGCTAACTAGCATGCTAGCATCCAATAACACACAGTTTAGCACCAATACTTGGTTACAACAAACTACCAATAGTGTGTTAACACACTAAACAGATAATTCGTGTCCGTGTCTAGTTCCTTTCATAACGCAGCAATAATTAAACGTTGGCTAGCTAGCACAAATATATTGTATTTAGCTGCTACAGTACAGCTAGCTGGTCGTGTTGGCTAGCTAGCAATGGCTGCTGTGTTGACTTTGTTTGAAAAACGGCGGCGCTGCGAACAAATGTAGCTGGCTAAAAGGATATTGTATCTAGTTGCTACCGTTGCTAATAGCTACTCGCCAGCTAGTCCAGGAGGTGAGTTAGCTAGCTAGCTAGCTTCGTGCTACACCCGGCACCGCCGAATACAATGCTAACCTACAATAACTACCCACAACAGCCCACGATGCCTACCTACAATACCTAACTACAATCTAAATACATAGTTTAAGCCTTACTCAAAAAAGCCCAAGCTATGTATAAAGCCAAACTTACCCGACGCCAGCTGTCTGGGTGGCAGACAAGAAGACATTGTTCTGCAATCAGTAGCTTTAATTAAGTACAGTAGCTACTAACTACCTAACGTTAATGCCTCAGATAATGAGGTTAGAAAAACAGCTGAATGGTAGGTAGCTAGCTGGCTTAATTACAGGTACTCTTAAGCGTGAAATAACATTGGAAACAACTATCCACAGTTGCTAAAAGTTACCAGTAGCTACCCGCTAGCTAGCTAGCTTTATTGGTCCAGGTAGTGGGTTAGCTAGCCTCGTGCTTCGCCGGGCTCCGCCGTATACAATACTTACCTACTTACCTACAATAATTACCTACAATAACCTACAATAACTACCTAAATAAACTACCTACAATACCTAACTACAACTACCTACCTACAATCTAAATACATGGTTTAAGCTTTACTCAACACCATATAAGAAGCCAAGCTTACCTCCTGCTAGAGAAAACACAACCTCTCCCGACCACTCCCGACAACAAATAGGGAGTAACAATGTGCAAATAGTTAAAGTACAAATGGGAAAATAAATAAACATAAATATGGGTTGTATTTACAATGGTGTTTGTTCTTCACTGGTTGCCCTTTTCTTGTGGCAACAGGTCAAAAATCTTGCAGCTGTGATGGCACACTGGTTTTTCACCCAGTAGATAAGGGAGTTTATCAAAATTGGGTTTGTTTTCGAATTCTTTGTGGATCGCTGTAATCTGAGGGAAATATGTGTCTCTAATATGGTCATACATTTGGCAGGAGGTTAGGAAGTGCAGCTCAGTTTCCACCTCATTTTGTGGGCAGTGTGCACATAGCCTGTCTTCTCTTGAGAGCCAGGTCTGCCTACGGCGGCCTTTCTCAATAGCAAGGCTATGCTCACTGAGTCTGTACATAGTCAAAGCTTTCCTTAAGTTTGGGTCAGTCACAGTGGTCAGG
Source organism: Coregonus lavaretus (assembly GCF_964263955.1). NCBI lineage: Eukaryota > Metazoa > Chordata > Actinopteri > Salmoniformes > Salmonidae > Coregonus > Coregonus lavaretus. Next base: position 10,068 of record NW_028158681.1, on the reverse strand, counting down.
TATTCTGCCACTGTGTACTCTCTGTTTAGGGCCAAATAGCATTCTAGTTTGCTCTGTTTTTTTGTTTGTTCTTTCCAATGTGTCAAGTAATTCTCTTTTTGTTTTCTCATGATTTGGTTGGGTCTAATTGTGTTGTTGTTGTTGTTGTTGTTGTTGTCCTGGGGCTGTGTGGGGTCTGTTTGTGTTTGTGAACAGAGGCCCAGGACAAGCTTACTTAGGGGACTCTTCTCCAAGTTCATCTCTCTGTAGGTGATGGCTTTGTTATGGAAGGTTTGGGAATCGCTTCCTTTTAAGTGGTTATAGAATTTAACGGCTCTTTTCTGGATTTTGATAATTAGCGGTATTGGCCTAATTCTGCTCTGCATGCATTATTTGGTGTTTTACGTTGTACACGGAGGATGTTTTTGCAGAATTCTGCATGCAGAGTCTCAATTTGGTGTTTGTCCCATTTTGTGAATTCTTGGTTGGTGAGCGGACCCCAGACCTCAGAACCATAAAGGGCAATGGGTTCTATAACTGATTCAAGTATTTTTAGCCAGATCCTAATTGGTATGTCAAATTGTATGTTCCTTTTGATGGCATAGAAGGCCCTTCTTGCCTTGTCTCTCAGATCGTTCACAGCTTTGTGGAAGTTACCTGTGGCGCTGATGTTTAGGCCGAGGTATGTATAGTTTTTTGTGTGCTCTAGGGCAACGGTGTCTAGATGGAATTTTGTATTTGTGGTCCTGGCAACTGGACCTTTTTTGGAACACCATTATTTTTGTCTTACTGAGATTTACTGTCAGGGCCCAGGTCTGACAGAATCTGTGCAGAAGATCTAGGTGCTGCTGTAGGCCCTCCTTGGTTGGTGACAGAAGCACCAGATCATCAGCAAACAGAAGACATTTGACTTCAGATTCTAGTAGGGTGAGGCCGGGTGCTGCAGACTGTTCTAGTGCCCTCGCCAATTCGTTGATATATATGTTGAAGAGGGTGGGGCTTAAACTGCATCCCTGTCTCACCCCACGGCCCTGTGGAAAGAAATGTGTGTGTTTTTTGCCAATTTTAACCGCACACTTGTTGTTTGTGTACATGGATTTTATAAAGTCGTATGTTTTTCCCCCAACCCCACTTTCCATCAATTTGTATAGCAGACCCTCATGCCAAATTGAGTCAAAAGCTTTTTTGAAATCAACAAAGCATGAGAAGACTTTGCCTTTGTTTTGGTTTGTTTGTTTGTCAATTAGGGTGTGCAGGGTGAATACGTGGTCTGTCGTACGGTAATTTGGTAAAAAGCCAGTTTGACATTTGCTCAGTACATTGTTTTCACTGAGGAAATGAACTAGTCTGCTGTTAATGATAATGCAGAGGATTTTCCCAAGGTTGCTGTTGACGCATATCCCACGGTAGTTATTGGGGTCAAATTTGTCTCCACTTTTGTGGATTGGGGTGATCAGTCCTTGGTTCCAAATATTGGGGAAGATGCCAGAACTAAGGATGATGTTAAAGAGTTTAAGTATAGCTAATTGAAATTTGTGGTCTGTATATTTTATCATTTCATTGAGGATACCATCAACACCACAGGACTTTTTGGGTTGGAGGGTTTGTATTTTGTCCTGTAGTTCATTCAATGTAATTGGAGAATCCAGTGGGTTCTGGTAGTCTTTAATAGTTGATTCTAAGATTTGCATTTGATCATGTATATTTTTTTGCTGTTTGTTCTCTGTTATAGGGCCAAAAAGATTGGAGAAGTGGTTTACCCATACATCTCCGTTTTGGATAGATAGCTCTTCGTGTTGTTGTTTGTTTAGTGTTTTCCAATTTTCTCAGAAGTGGTTAGAGTCTATGGATTCTTCAATTACATTGAGCTGATTTCTGACATGCTGTTCCTTCTTTTTCCGTAGTGTATTTCTGTATTGTTTTAGTGATTCACCATAGTGAAGGCGTAGGCTCAGGTTTTCTGGGTCTCTATGTTTTTGGTTGGATAGGTTTCTCAATTTCTTTCTTCGGTTTTTGCATTCTTCATCAAACCATTTATCACTGTTATTACTTTTCTTTGGTTTTCTGTTAGAGATTTTTAGATTTGATAGGGAAGCTGAGAGGTCAAATATACTGTTTAGGTTTTCTACTGCCAAGTTTACACCTTCACTATTACAGTGGAACGTTTTGTCCAGGAAGTTGTCTAGAATGGATTGAATTTGTTGTTTCCTAATTGTTTTTTGGTAGGTTTCAACACTACTTTCCTTCCATCTATAGCATTTCTTAATATTATTCAGTTCCTTTGGCTTTGATGCCTCATGATTGAGTATTGCTCTGTTCAAGTAGACTGTGATTTTGCTGTGGTCTGATAGGGGTGTCAGTGGGCTGACTGTGAACGCTCTGAGAGACTCTGGGTTGAGGTCAGTGATAAAGTAGTCTACAGTACTACTGCCAAGAGATGAGCTATAGGTGTACCTACCATGGGAGTCCCCTCGAAGCCTACCATTGCCTATGTACATACCCAGTGTGCGACAGAGCTGCAGGAGTCGTGACCCGTTTTTGTTGGTTATGTTGTCGTAGTTGTGCCTAGGGGGGCATATGGGGGAGGGAATGCTGTCACCTCCAGGTAGGTGTTTGTCCCCCTGTGTGCTGAGGGTGTCAGGTTCTTGTCCAGTTCTGGCATTTAGGTCGCCACAGACTAGTACATGTCCCTGGGTCTGGAAATGATTGATTTCCCCCTCCAGGATGGAGAAACTGTCTTCATTAAAGTATGGGGATTCTAGTGGGGGGATATAGGTAGCACACAGGAGGACATTTTTCTCAGTTGAGATCATTTCCTTTTGAATTTCTAACCAAATGTAAAATGTTCCTGTTTTGATTAATTTAATAGAGTGAGTTAGGTCTGCTCTATACCAAATTAGCATACCCCCTGAGCCCCTTCCCTGTTTCACACCTGGTAGTTTGGTGGATGGGACTACCAGCTCTCTGTAACCTAGAGGGCAACCAGTGGGTCCGTCTCCTCTATACCATGTTTCTTGTAGGATGACAATGTCTGTATTTCCGATTTCTTTGGTGAAGTCCAGATTCCTGCTCTTTAGGCCAAAGGCAGATGACCTCAGGCCTTGGATATTCCAGGATGAAATAGTGAAGGCTTTGTGTTCCATAAAGTGTCTAATGTTGTTGGTTGTGTGGTTTGGCCTCAGGCCAGTAATTGTGAGCAGAGCCTGCTGAGCATCTGGTACATGCCATTGGCTTGGACTAGTGTAAGAGTGGGTGTTGGGCCTGTTTGCCTGCTCACGGCCTGGGCGTATGTGTGACTTTCATGTTGAGGCCCTCTTTGTGGGAGTGGGGGGCTTGGGGTGGGTAGGAGGGGCATAGGTCTGATCTGAGGGCGCCTAAATGGGGTGTGGGCATGGTTGACTTGGGGGGGAGTTAATTGGTGGGGGTGTAGATGTGGTTGATGGTGCTGTGGTCTGGATGTAGGTCCTCTCTGCTGGGGTCCTCTATGTGTAGGTCCTGGGGGGGGTCCCGCAGGTCTGGGAGAGTGTCTCGCTGGTCTGGGCGGGGTGTCTGTTGATCTGTTGCTCCTGTGTGAGGTGTTGGGTCTGCGGTTGAGGGCGATATCCTTTATGGTCCGGGCGAAGGTGGGCACTGCTGCCTTGTAAAGGTGTACCTGGTCATAAAGGCTGTTCACATCCAGGGTGGAGTGGTGGACCAGGTAGACATTTGGTTTTGATGCACAGTCACAGGAAATACTTGCGTTTACCCGCTGTATGGTAGCAGGGTGGAAGTCTTTTCGTGGTAACAGGGTTGAGACAACCACTTGTGCGTTGGGGAAAGTAGAATAAGCTTTTTCTATCACTCCCTTGAGTGATGTGGCCACCCTTTCCTGCTGTGTTCTCAGGTCGTTTGTGCCTGTGTGTATTATTATGTGGCTGGGTGATCCTAGTCGGTCCTCAGACAGAAGGTCTAGGGCGCGCTGGGTGTTTGGACACCAGAGTTTAGACACTGTGTGTTTTGGAAAAAGTTTATTTTCTTGTATGTATTTCCCGTTTGAGTCCATAAGGAGTACAATCTGTTGCTTGTGTATGTCCTCAGTGGATGTGGGGGGGTCGTCATGAGGGCTATCAGGGTGTCTGACTGGGGGGTTGCTCAGAGGGGTTGGGATCCCCTGGGCTTGGGGTTCTTCATTTGTTTGTCTGTGTGTGATGTTGAGGCTATGGTCAGGGTCTAGGGTGTACTGTTCTGCTGCGGTGTCGAGACTTTGGCCAGGATCTGAGGTGGGCTGTTCTGCTGGCTTCTCTGCGGGGGTGGCCAGCTCTCTAATGGGTTGTTCTATGTCACCCATCATCGTTCTCACCTTCTCCTCCAGCACTCTGATCCTCTCCTCTAGTGCTCTGTTCTTCTCCTGCTCCTGCTCTTTCTCCTGTTGATGTTGTCTCACCACAGTCCAGAGTGCAGACATGTCTCTCTCTACCTGCAGCTCTCCAGGTCTAGTTAAGGGGGTGTTGTTGTGCGTGACTGTTGTCTGGGTCTGTGCTGACTGGAGTGTGTTCACCTGCTGTTCCAGCTCCACCTGCCTTACCTCCAGCTGGGTGAATTTATCCTTCATTTCAATGAGGGAGTAGTACTCTGTGCTGGGAAGTTGACTTTCTGCTTGGGGTTGCTCTGTGGGGTTATTTAATGAAGAGGTCTGGTCTGACCCGCTCGGGGTAGGGGTATCTTTCTCAAGGGAGAGCTTCTCCTGCTGACCTATTTCTTTGATTAGGTGAAAGTCCAGCTGGAACTGTTTGGTGTTGCCTTGAACCAAAATGGTTCCAGATTTATAGAGATTAATATTAGACGACTCAGAGTCCTCGTTGTCCAGTATCCTGAGTTTCCACCCGTCGCTAACACCCCCCCTCTTAACAGAGGGGTAGTGTGCTAGTATAGCACTGTGCCATGCCAGGGGATGGTCTGTGTGGAAGATAAGGTTGCTTATGTTCCCATTTTTATACAAATCAGCAAAAAGTGTCTCCTGCTTCCCCAAAAGAAGTTTCAATTTGTACTCTTTTCGTGTCTTGTCGTTTTTTACATTCAGAGGGTACTATATTTTAATGACCTCTGAACAGTGGGGGGGTGCTTCTAAGGCCTCTCCATTTGGTTGGGGTAGACTGTACGACTCTCCTGCCATTGTTGGGCTCAGGGGCTTTGACACCTCTCACTTCACACGTCAGTGCTAATTGAAATTGTATCTCTTTGTAAAAGCAAGTTTAGGCTTGGTAGCCTTAGCATTCAGTCCTTATAAAATAAAATATATCATTGTAATGTATTTTTCTTCTTGGTTTTTGAAAGTGAAAAATAGCTTCATACTAAACATTACTCACTCTGTTCCAGGTTGGATGGTGTTTTCAGGTTTCTGTTTGTTTGCCAGAGCATTTGCTGTATAGTTTGAGAAAAGTAATCCTTGGTAGTAGAAAGCTTTCCAGGTAATTCCGTCCAAAATCAGGTTGTAGGTTTGGAGTTTTGGTTTGGAATGAAGGTTATGTTGTGGAGGGTAGCATCCTGTATATGTCCCTGCCAAAAAATCCTACTTTATCTAACTCTAAATCTATATTTTTTGTTAAAAATGCAGGAGCAATGTCTTTGAGCTCTCTCTCTGTCTCTCTCTCTCTCTCTCACTCTCTCTCACACTCTCTCTCTCTCTCTCTCCTCTCTCTCTCCTCTCTCTCTCTCTAGGTGTGGTCTATGGATGGTTACTATAAGGGGAGGCGTGTATTAGAGTACAGGACCATGGGAGACTTCACTAGAGGACAGAACTTTGTCCAGCACCTATTACCTCACCCCTGGGCCGGGACAGGTCATGTGGTCTACAACGGATCACTGTACTACAACAAACACCAGAGCAACATACTGGTATGCTACACTACGCACACACACACACACCCATGCATGTGCAGACCGGCACGAGCACAGGCCTCTCTCTCTGTCTCCCCTGACACCCCTCTCTCTCTGTCCCCCCTGTCCTCTCTCTGTCCCCCCTGTCCTCTCTCTGTCTCCCCTGTCCTCTCTCTGTCTCCCCTGTCCTCTCTCTGTCTCCCCTGTCCTCTCTCTGTCCCCCTGTCCTCTCTCTGTCTCCCCTGTCCTCTCTCTGTCCCCCTGTCCTCTCTCTGTCTCCCCTGTCCTCTCTCTGTCCCCTTGTTCTGTCCTGTAGGTGCAGTACCACTTCCGTTCCCGTAGTGTGGTGCTCCAGAGGAGTCTGAGTGGAGCGGGTTACAACAACACCTTCCCCTACAGCTGGGGGGGGTCTTCTGATATAGACCTGATGGCTGATGAGACTGGCTTCTGGGCAGTCTACACCTCCATACCTAACGCTGGGAACATACTGGTAGGTAGTCTACATCTCTAACATACTGGTAGGTAGTCTACACCTCTAACATACTGGTAGGTAGTCTACACCTCTAACATACTGGTAGGTAGTCTACACCTCTAACATACTGGTAGGTAGTCTACACCTCTAACATACTGGTAGGTAGTCTACACCTCTAACATACTGGTAGGTAGTCTACACCTCTAACATACTGGTAGGTAGTCTACACCTCTAACATACTGGTAGGTAGTCTACACCTCTAACATACTGGTAGGTAGTCTACACCTCTAACATACTGGTAGGTAGTCTACACCTCTAACATACTGGTAGGTAGTCTACACCGCTAACATACTGGTAGGTAGTCTACACCTCTAACATATTGGTAGGAAGGGTGTGTGTGAGTGTGTCCCAGGTCACATCTCTCTCTTTCTTTTATCTCCCTCCCTCCCTCCCTCCCTCCCTCCCTCCCTCCCTCCCTCCCTCCCTCCTCTCTCCCTCCCCCCTCCCTCCCTCCTCTCTCCCTCCCCCCTCCCCCCTCCCTCCCTCCCTCCCCCTCCCTCACCCCCTCCCTCCTCTCTCCCTCCCCCCACCCTCCCTCCCTCCCCCCTCCCTCACCCCCTCCCTCCCTCTCTCCAGGTCAGTCGGTTGGATCCTCATTCGCTCAACATTCTCCAGAGTTGGGACACAGGGTTTCCTAAACGCAGTGCAGGGGAGACCTTCATGATCTGTGGTACCCTGTACGTCACCAACTCCCATCTGGCCGGAGCCAAGGTCCACTTTGCTTACCACACTAACTCCTCCAGCTATGAGTACACAGACATCCCCTTCCACAACCAGTACTCTCACATCTCCATGATGGACTACAACCCCAGAGAGAGAGCTCTCTATACATGGAACAACGGACACCAGGTCATCTATAATGTAACCTGTTTCATGTTATACAGAGCGATGGATAGAAGAGGAGAGGAGAGGAGAGGAGAGGAGAGGAGAGGAGAGGAGAGGAGAGGAGAGGAGAGGAGAGGAGAGGAGAGGAGAGGAGAGGAGAGGAGAGGAGAGGAGAGGAGAGGAGAGGAGAGGAGAGAGGAGAGGAGAGGCTGACGGACTATATCTCTAGAGAGGAAGAGAGGAGAGGAGAGGAGGAGGAATGGGACTGAAGGACTATATCTCTATACAGAGAGAGGAGGAGGAGGAGGAGGAGGAGGAGTGGGAGAGAGACTGATGGACTATATCTCGAGAGGAGGAGGAGGAGGAGGAGGAAGGAGAGGAAGAGGAGAGGAGGAGGAGAATGAGGACTGATGGACTCTATCTCTAGAGACAGAGAGGAGGAGAAGGAGGACTTATCTCTAGAGAGAGAGAGAGAGGAGGAGAAGGAGGACTGATGGACTCTCTAGAGAGAGAGAGGAGGAGAAGGAGGACTGATGGACTATCTCTAGAGCGAGAGAGGAGGAGAAGGAGGACTGATGGACTATCTCTAGAGAGAGAGAGGAGGAGAAGGAGGACTGATGGACTATCTGTAGAGAGAGAGAGGAGGAGAAGGAGGACTGATGGACTCTCTAGAGAGAGAGAGGAGGAGAAGGAGGACTGATGGACTATATCTCGAGAGGAGGAGGAGGAGGAGGAGGAAGGAGAGGAAGCGGAGAGGAGGAGGAGAAGGAGGACTGATTAACTCTATCTCTAGAGACAGAGAGGAGGAGAAGGAGGACTGATTGACTATATCTAGAGAGAGAGCCTGTATCTGGGACAGTTGGTGTGTCTATACATTTTAGGAAAATACATTTTGACTGACTGAATATGGAAACCGTTTGGGGTTGTGGAGAAAGAGACAGAGACACAGAAGTTAAATACAGTGTGCTACTTTTAGACCAGAGCCCAAAGTAGCGCACTATATATAGAATAGGGTGTCATTTGGGCCTCATTCAGAGTAATCTAAAATATTGATGATCTGTTGAGAGAGACAGCATGGTTCTTTATGTTAAACCTGAAATAAATGTTCCTGTTTACCATCTAACAGTCTCCTGTTGTTACTGGAGGAGAGGAGAGGAGAGGAGAGGAGAGGAGAGGAGAGGAGAGGAGAGGAGAGGAGAGGAGAGGAGAGGAGAGGAGAGGAGAGGAGAGGAGAGGAGAGGAGAGGAGAGGAGAGGAGAGGAGAGGAGAGGAGAGGAGGGGAGAGGGAGAAGGAGAGGAGAGGAGAAGGAGAAGAGGGGAGGAGGGATAAATGTTCCTGTTTACCATCTCTCTGTCTTACTGTGAAACCGACGTCAGTGTGTTGCTAACAGCTTCTCTTCCTCCACTGTCCCTGTCCCCTTACCGGGCTCCAACCGGTGATCCTCTGATCCCTAACACACCTGACCGCCCTCTTTGACAACGTACCAACCAGTTGAGCTATAGAACACCGTTGGTGAAATTTCAACCTCTGTTACATCTGTACACACTGGAACAGATTAGAGGAGGAGAAGAGAGAGAGGAAATGTGAGATGAAGGAGAAGCAGTAGAGGAGGGGAGGAGGAGAGGAGGAAGCAGATACATAACCAAATAAACAAAGAAAATAAAGATGTGAAGAAAGTCTAAAAATGGAAAGGATGGGAGTTGTGTGTGCATGTGATCGTGTGTGTGTGTGTGTGTGCGTCTCCCTATGTGTGCTTGAGTGCCTGCGTGTGTGTGTGTGTGTGTGTAGCATTAGACTATGACTCACAGTAATTGGGTCTTATTATTTCCAGGTCACGACCCCTACTGTCCCGAATCCATGATAAACACACACATAATGAACGGATTACTGATGTAGAGAGAGAGATGGATGGAGGGATGGGATAAAGGGGAGAGGGAGGGAGGGAGGAGGGGAGGGAGGGAGGGAGGGAGGGAGGGAGGGAGGGAGGGGAGGGAGGGAGAGGGAGGGAGGATAGACAGATGGACAGACAGACGATCGAGCGATAGATAGATAGATAGATAGATAGATAGATAGATAGATAGATAGATAGATAGATAGATAGATAGATAGATAGATAGATAGATAGATAGATAGATAGATAGATAGATAGATAGATAGATAGATAGATAGATAGATTTTGTAATTGCGTAATCGGAACACTGGACTAGAGCGACATCACTGTTACTATGGAGACAGTACGACTGTTGTTGTGTCTGTCTCTGGTGCTGGTCACTGCTCACCCCCCTCTCTATATCACCCTCTCCATCCCCTCCATCTCTCTCCATCCCTCCATCTCTCTGACACACACACTCAACACACTCTCTCTCTCTGACGTCACATGATATTCTCTGATTCCTGTTCCTGATAATCCCAGCTGATGACAGGATGGGGAGATAACACACTGCAGACAAACAGACAGACAGACAGACGCCCTGCAGAAGGTTAGAGTGCTGTTAGCTCCAGGTTTCAGTGACATTGTTCCAGCCGTACTATGGTTGGCTCATCACTATGCGTCTGTCCTCTATTTTGACTGTGACGTTGGAATATGGTTCTATTGATGTTTTTATGACGTTGGAATATGGTTATATTGACGTTGGAATATAGTTATATTGATGTTTTTATGACGTTGGAATATGGTTATATTGACGTTGGAATATAGTTATATTGACGTTTTTATATAGTTATATTGATGTTTTTTATGACGTTGGAATATGGTTATATTGACGTTGGAATATAGTTATATTGACGTTTTTATGACGTTGGAATATGGTTATATTGTCGTTGAAATATGAATATATTGATGTTGTTATATGGTTATATATTATTGATGTTGGTG
>NW_028158682.1:72500-84973 GCF_964263955.1 Coregonus lavaretus | reverse complement strand
TATAGAGACTGCTGCCCCACGCCTTCTGTATAGAGACTGCTGCCCCATGCCTTCTGTATAGAGACGGGTCACTTCATAGAATGTTTACGTCCTGATTCTCCTCACTACATATGTATGTATTCAGTGCATTCGGAAAGTATTCAGACCCCTTGACTTTTTCCACATTTTGTTACGTAACAGCTTTTTTCTAAAATTGATTAAATAGTTTTTTTCCCCCTCATCAATCTAAACACAATACCCCATAATGACATCTCTCCAGAGATGTTAGATCGGGTTCAAGTCCGGGCTCTGGCTGGGCCACTCAAAGACATTCAGAGACTTGTCCCGAAGCCACTCCTGCGCTGTCGTGGCTGTGTGTTTAGGGTCGTTGTCCTGTTGGAAGGTGAACCTTCGCCCCAGTCTGATGTCCTGAGCGCTCTGGAGCAGGTTTTCATCAAGGATCTCTCTGTACTTTGCTCCGTTCATCTATCCCTCGATCCTGACTAGTCTCTCAGTCCCTGCCGCTGGAAAACATATCCACAGCATGATACTGCCACCATCATGCTTCACTGTAGGGATGGTGCCATTTGGCATTCTGGCCAAAGAGTTCAATCTTGGTTTCAGCAGACCAGGGAATCTGTTTCTCATAGTCTGAGAGTCCTTTAGATGCCTTTTGGCAAACGCCAAGCGGGCTGTCATGTGCCTTTTACTGAGGAGTGGCTTCTGTCTGGCCACTCTACCATAAAGGCCTGATTGGTGGAGTGCTGCAGAGATGGTTGTCCTTCTGGAAGGTTCTCCCATCTCCACAGAGGAAGTCTGGAGCTCTGTCAGAGTGACCATCAGGTTCTTGGTCACCTCCCTGACCAAGGCCCTTCTCCCCCGATTGCTCAGTTTGGCCGGGCGGCCAGCTCTAGGAAGAGTCTTGGTCTTCCATTTAAGAATGATGGAGGCCACTGTGTTCTTGGGGACCTTCAATGCTGCAGACATTTTTTGGTACCCTTCCCCAGATCTGTGCCTCGACACAATCCTGTCTCTGAGCTCTATGGACAATTCCTTCGACCTCATAGCTTGGTTTTTGCTCTGACATACACTGTCAACTGTGGGACCTTATATAGACAGGTGTGTGCCTTTCCAAATCATGTCCAATCAATTGAATTTACCACAGGTGGACTCCAATCAAGATGTAGAAACATCTCAAGGATGATCAATGGAAACAGGATGCACCTGAACTCAATTTCGAGTCTCATAGCAAAGTGTCTGAATACTTACATAAATAAGGTATTTCTGTTTTAATTATTTTTAATACATTTGCAAAAATCTATATAAACCTGTTTTCGCTTTGTCATTATGGGGTATTGTGTGTAGATTGATGAGGAAAATAAATAATTTTATCCATTTGAGAATAAAGCTGTAAGACTGTGGAAAAAGTCAAGGGGTCTGAATACTTTCCGAATCCTCAACATACAGTATATCTTCTTATATCTACTGTCTAAACAACCCACAGATTCATTTATATCCCGGATTCTGACATCGCTCAATATCATTTATCTATTTGGGATTGTTAATTGGATTTGTTCTGATTTCTCATTTAGATTTAGATTTTTTAGGGGGGATTTTTGTTTGTATTTGTCAGATGTTCTACTGCGCTGAGGGACCTAGTAACACCTGGTTCTACTGCACTGTGGGACCTAGTAACACCTGGTTCTACTGCACTGTGGGACCTAGTAACACCTGGTTCTACTGCGCTGTGGGACCTAGTAACACCTGGTTCTACTGCACTGTGGGACATAGTAACACCTGGTTCTACTGCACTGTGGGACATAGTAACACCTGGTTCTACTACACTGTGGGACATAGTAACACCTGGTTCTACTGCACTGTGGGACATAGTAACACCTGGTTCTACTGCGCTGTGGGACATAGTAACACCTGGTTCTACTGCACTGTGGGACATAGTAACACCTGGTTCTACTGCACTGTGGGACCTAGTAACACCTGGTTCTACTGCACTGTGGGACCTAGTAACACCTGGTTCTACTGCACTGTGGGACATAGTAACACCTGGTTCTACTGCACTGTGGGACATAGTAACACCTGGTTCTACTACACTGTGGGACATAGTAACACCTGGTTCTACTGCACTGTGGGACATAGTAACACCTGGTTCTACTGCGCTGTGGGACATAGTAACACCTGGTTCTACTGCGCTGTGGGACATAGTAACACCTGGTTCTACTGCACTGTGGGACATAGTAACACCTGGTTCTACTGCACTGTGGGACATAGTAACACCTGGTTCTACTGCACTGTGGGACATAGTAACCCCTGGTTCTACTGCACTGTGGGACCTAGTAACACCTGGTTCTACTGTACTGTGGGACATAGTAACACCTGGTTCTACTGCACTGTGGGACATAGTAACACCTGGTTCTACTGCACTGTGGGACATAGTAACACCTGGTTCTACTGCACTGTGGGACATAGTAACCCCTGGTTCTACTGCACTGTGGGACCTAGTAACACCTGGTTCTACTGTACTGTGGGACATAGTAACACCTGGTTCTACTGCACTGTGGGACATAGTAACACCTGGTTCTACTGCACTGTGTAACACCTGGTTTTACTGCACTGTGGGACATAGTAACACCTGGTTCTACTGCACTGTGGGACCTAGTAACACCTGGTTCTACTGCACTGTGGGACATAGTAACACCTGGTTCTACTGCACTGTGGGACATAGTAACACCTGGTTCTACTGCACTGTGGGACCTAGTAACACCTGGTTCTACTGCACTGTGGGACCTAGTAACACCTGGTTCTACTGCACTGTGGGACATAGTAACACCTGGTTCTACTGCACTGTGGGACATAGTAACCCCTGGTTCTACTGCACTGTGGGACCTAGTAACCCCTGGTTCTACTGCACTGTGGGACCTAGTAACACCTGGTTCTACTGCACTGTGGGACATAGTAACACCTGGTTCTACTACACTGTGGGACATAGTAACACCTGGTTCTACTGCACTGTGGGACATAGTAACACCTGGTTCTACTGCACTGTGGGACCTAGTAACACCTGGTTCTACTGCACTGTGGGACCTAGTAACCCCTGGTTCTACTGCACTGTGGGACCTAGTAACACCTGGTTCTACTGCACTGTGGGACCTAGTAACCCCTGGTTCTACTGCACTGTGGGACCTAGTAACACCTGGTTCTACTGCACTGTGGGACCTAGTAACACCTGGTTCTATCTGAGTCTCCTAACACCTGGGTGTAAACGGAAGATAGACGCCACAAAATACAGTCGGCTGCAACTGGGTTAAAACCGGGTTAAACATTGTACTGTAAATGTGTATTTTGTATTTGTGAAATTATTTTCGTGGTATGAAAGTAGAGGGCTTTGTGTTTCTAGAACAGTACAGCTGTTGAGAATCGGATTCACGTTCAGATGGAGTATTTGGCTGTTTTGGCTTCCAGAGTCAATTCTCCCTTTTAAACAGAACATGAAAAGTCCTTTGGAATAAGGATTAACAATTAGGCTGCTTTAGTCCAATATTGGGATAGGCAGGTACCGGTATTCAAATCCTGAGCAGGTAAGTACATAGCCCCAGGGGTGTAGTTTGGGGGTAAGGGTGCTGAAAAGGTTTTTCCCGGGCTACATACGTCTATCTCGGTCCTCTAACACAGGACTAGTAGAGGCCCAGTACAATACTTTAGTGAAACAAATGTCAACTAAATGTATTTAAGTGTTTACCAGCATTTATATAACTTGAGTCTGATAATTATCTGTACAAAACAGTTCATCTGATAATACTTGTGGAAAAAAATTTAAAAATACTTTCTTGATATACGTTTTCCAGTTTCTTGAAATATTTTGCCAATGCAACTTATTTTCTATGTGAAAATTGAAATGGTCTATTAATTCCTTTTCCAATGTAGCAGACGCTCTTATACAGAGCAACTTACAGTAGTGACAGCATACGTTTTTGTACTGGTCCCTCCCCCCCCCCCCGTGGGAATCGAACCCATAACTGGTGCTATGCTCCTCCAACTGTACTGGTCCCCCCGTGGGAATCGAACCCATAACTAGTGCTATGCTCCTCCAACTGTACTGGTCCCTACCCCGTGGGAATCGAACCCATAACTGGTGCTATGCTCCTCCAACTGTACTGGTCCCCCCCGTGGGAATCGAACCCATAACTAGTGCTATGCTCCTCCAACTGTACTGGTCCCCCCCGTGGGAATCGAACCCATAACTGGTGCTATGCTCCTCCAACTGTACTGGTCCGCCCCGTGGGAATCGAACCCATAACTGGTGCTATGCTCCTCCAACTGTACTGGTCCGCCCCGTGGGAATCGAACCCATAACTGGTGCTATGCTCCTCCAACTGTACTGGTCCGCCCCGTGGGAATCGAACCCATAACTGGTGCTATGCTCCTCCAACTGTACTGGTCCGCCCCGTGGGAATCGAACCCATAACTGGTGCTATGCTCCTCCAACTGTACTGGTCCGCCCCGTGGGAATCGAACCCATAACTGGTGCTATGCTCCTCCAACTGTACTGGTCCCCCCCCCCCGTGGGAATCGAACCCATAACTGGTGCTATGCTCCTCCAACTGTACTGGTCCGCCCCGTGGGAATCGAACCCATAACTGGTGCTATGCTCCTCCAACTGTACTGGTCCGCCCCGTGGGAATCGAACCCATAACTGGTGCTATGCTCCTCCAACTGTACTGGTCCGCCCCGTGGGAATCGAACCCATAACTGGTGCTATGCTCCTCCAACTGTACTGGTCCGCCCCGTGGGAATCGAACCCATAACTGGTGCTATGCTCCTCCAACTGTACTGGTCCCCCCCCCCGTGGGAATCGAACCCATAACTGGTGCTATGCTCCTCCAACTGTACTGGTCCGCCCCGTGGGAATCGAACCCATAACTGGTGCTATGCTCCTCCAACTGTACTGGTCCCCCCCCCGTGGGAATCGAACCCATAACTGGTGCTATGCTCCTCCAACTGTACTGGTCCGCCCCGTGGGAATCGAACCCATAACTAGTGCTATGCTCCTCCAACTGTACTGGTCCGCCCCGTGGGAATCGAACCCATAACTGGTGCTATGCTCCTCCAACTGAAACACAGCATCTATGTGAAGAGCCTCACAAGTTTGATGACATTTACCTCGGGCCTATTTCTTTCAGTCCTAATATGGCTATTTACTTACTTTTGTAGTTCATCAGAAGCACGCTTTCTGTTAAGTAAGTGAGGCAGGCGAAACCGTCCTCTCCCAAGTTTAGCCTGGAAAGGAGCCAAAAGCTAAAGTTAGCTAGCTTCCTTCCAGACGTAAATTAGAGAACACCTCACTCTGACCATTTTGCTCACACCAGCAGAGCTGGTTTGGCTGTTTTCATGTTATCTAGAGCATTTGGTGACTGTAACTGTGCTGCTGCCAACAATTTAATTACGTTTTTTTTTTTTTGCTGACGTTTACTGACACCGGTCATATTAAAACAGGTGTTGTGCGTTCCTAAATTCATCAGCTATTCTGCACTCCGGCACACTCAGACGCGAGTGCTCTGAAATCGGGATAGATAGCCAGAACGAATGGTATGAAAGCACCCTATAATATCTAACCGTAGATTGTGTGGAATCTGAAAATGCTGTGGCGTCAGTGGCTCGTGTTCTGCTCAAACCAATCACTGTGCAAAATTCAGGAGAGTGTGGATACATTCGGGAACGTTCGGTTTATTGCCGCGTTCACATTCTAGTCGGAACTAGGAAACTCTGAAATTTCCGACTTGCTTACTGGTTGAACTGTGTAAGGACATCAGGGTCCGTATTGCCCAGCGAAAGCCCCGAAACCTGAAGGATCTGGAGAAGGTCTGTATGGAGGAATGGGCCAAAATCCCTGCTGCAGTGTGTGCAAACCTGGTCAAGACCTACAGGAAACGTATGATCTCTGTAATTGCAAACAAAGGTTTCTGTACCAAATATAAAGTTCTGCTTTTCTGATGTATCAAATACTTATGTCATGCAATAAAATGCAAATTAATTACTTAAAAATCATACAATGTGATTTTCTGGATTTTTGTTTTAGATTTTTGTTTTAGAGTCTCTCACAGTTGAAGTGTACCTATGATAAAAATTACAGACATCTACATGCTTTGTAAGTAGGAAAACCTGCAAAATCAGCAGTGTATCAAATACTTGTTCTCCCCACTGTAACTTCCATCTTCAACTAAGTAAAATACATAGGCCTAAAGCCGACAAATACAAACAGTAGAAAATATTATGCTTCTTTTAATCACATTCATCTCTCTTCTCCGCCTGTCTGCCTCCCTTTCTCATCTGTCTGGACTTGAGCTGTTGCTAGCGAAGTGCCACATTGTATCAAATCATCACTTGGTCCATTTAGAGACTGTTGCTAGTGAAGTGCCACATTGTATCAAATCATCACTTGGTCCATTTAGAGACTGTTGCTAGTAGAGTGCCACATTGTATCAAATCATCACTTGGTCCATTTAGAGACTGTTGCTAGTGAAGTGCCACATTGTATCAAATCATCACTTGGTCCATTTAGAGACTGTTGCTAGTGAAGTGCCACATTGTATCAAATCATCACTTGGTCCATTTAGAGACTGTTGCTAGCGAAGTGCCACATTGTATCAAATCATCACTTGGTCCATTTAGAGACTGTTGCTAGCGAAGTGCCACATTGTATCAAATCATCACTTGGTCCATTTAGAGACTGTTGCTAGCGAAGTGCCACATTGTATCAAATCATCACTTGGTCCATTTAGAGACTGTTGCTAGTGAAGTGCCACATTGTATCAAATCATCACTTGGTCCATTTAGAGACTGTTGCTAGCGAAGTGCCACATTGTATCAAATCATCACTTGGTCCATTTAGAGACTGTTGCTAGTAGAGTGCCACATTGTATCAAATCATCACTTGGTCCATTTAGAGACTGTTGCTAGTGAAGTGCCACATTGTATCAAATCATCACTTGGTCCATTTAGAGACTGTTGCTAGTGAAGTGCCACATTGTATCAAATCATCACTTGGTCCATTTAGAGACTGTTGCTAGTGAAGTGCCACATTGTATCAAATCATCACTTGGTCCATTTAGAGACTGTTGCTAGTGAAGTGCCACATTGTATAAAATCATCACTTGGTCCATTTAGAGACTGTTGCTAGTGAAGTGCCACATTGTATCAAATCATCACTTGGTCCATTTAGAGACTGTTGCTAGTGAAGTGCCACATTGTATCAAATCATCACTTGGTCCATTTAGAGACTGTTGCTAGTGAAGTGCCACATTGTATCAAATCATCACTTGGTCCAGCTAGAGACTGTTGCTAGTGAAGTGCCACATTGTATCAAATCATCACTTGGTCCATTTAGAGACTGTTGCTAGTGAAGTGCCACATTGTATCAAATCATCACTTGGTCCATTTAGAGACTGTTGCTAGTGAAGTGCCACATTGTATCAAATCAACACTTGGTCCATTTAGAGACTGTTGCTAGTGAAGTGCCACATTGTATCAAATCATCACTTGGTCCATTTAGAGACTGTTGCTAGTGAAGTGCCACATTGTATCAAATCATCACTTGGTCCATTTAGAGACTGTTGCTAGTGAAGTGCCACATTGGATCAAATCATCACTTGGTCCATTTAGAGACGGTTGCTAGTGAAGTGCCACATTGTATCAAATCATCACTTGGTCCAGTTAGAGACTGTTGCTAGTGAAGTGCCACATTGTATCAAATCATCACTTGGTCCATTTAGAGACTGTTGCTAGTGAAGTGCAACATTGTATCAAATCATCACTTGGTCCATTTAGAGACTGTTGCTAGTGAAGTGCAACATTGTATCAAATCATCACTTGGTCCAGATAGAGACTGTTGCTAGTGAAGTGCCACATTGTATCAAATCATCACTTGGTCCATTTAGAGACTGTTGCTAGTGAAGTGCCACATTGTATCAAATCATCACTTGGTCCAGATAGAGACTGTTGCTAGTGAAGTGCCACATTGTATCAAATCATCACTTGGTCCATTTAGAGACTGTTGCTAGTGAAGTGCCACATTGTATCAAATCATCACTTGGTCCATTTAGAGACTGTTGCTAGTGAAGTGCCACATTGTATCAAATCATCACTTGGTCCAGCTAGAGACTGTTGCTAGTGAAGTGCCACATTGTATCAAATCATCACTTGGTGCAGCTAGAGAATGTTGCTAGTGAAGTGCCACATTGTATCAAATCATCACTTGGTCCAGCTAGAGACTGTTGCTAGTGAAGTGCCACATTGTATCAAATCATCACTTGGTCCATTTAGAGACTGTTGCTAGTGAAGTGCCACATTGTATCAAATCATCACTTGGTCCATTTAGAGACTGTTGCTAGTGAAGTGCCACATTGTATCAAATCAACACTTGGTCCATTTAGAGACTGTTGCTAGTGAAGTGCCACATTGTATCAAATCATCACTTGGTCCATTTAGAGACTGTTGCTAGTGAAGTGCCACATTGTATCAAATCATCACTTGGTCCATTTAGAGACTGTTGCTAGTGAAGTGCCACATTGGATCAAATCATCACTTGGTCCATTTAGAGACGGTTGCTAGTGAAGTGCCACATTGTATCAAATCATCACTTGGTCCAGTTAGAGACTGTTGCTAGTGAAGTGCCACATTGTATCAAATCATCACTTGGTCCATTTAGAGACTGTTGCTAGTGAAGTGCAACATTGTATCAAATCATCACTTGGTCCATTTAGAGACTGTTGCTAGTGAAGTGCAACATTGTATCAAATCATCACTTGGTCCAGATAGAGACTGTTGCTAGTGAAGTGCCACATTGTATCAAATCATCATTTGGTCCATTTAGAGACTGTTGCTAGTGAAGTGCCACATTGTATCAAATCATCACTTGGTCCAGATAGAGACTGTTGCTAGTGAAGTGCCACATTGTATCAAATCATCACTTGGTCCATTTAGAGACTGTTGCTAGTGAAGTGCCACATTGTATCAAATCATCACTTGGTCCATTTAGAGACTGTTGCTAGTGAAGTGCCACATTGTATCAAATCATCACTTGGTCCATTTAGAGACTGTTGCTAGCGAAGTGCCACATTGTATCAAATCATCACTTGGTCCATTTAGAGACTGTTGCTAGCGAAGTGCCACATTGTATCAAATCATCACTTGGTCCATTTAGAGACTGTTGCTAGCGAAGTGCCACATTGTATCAAATCATCACTTGGTCCATTTAGAGACTGTTGCTAGTGAAGTGCCACATTGTATCAAATCATCACTTGGTCCATTTAGAGACTGTTGCTAGCGAAGTGCCACATTGTATCAAATCATCACTTGGTCCATTTAGAGACTGTTGCTAGTAGAGTGCCACATTGTATCAAATCATCACTTGGTCCATTTAGAGACTGTTGCTAGTGAAGTGCCACATTGTATCAAATCATCACTTGGTCCATTTAGAGACTGTTGCTAGTGAAGTGCCACATTGTATCAAATCATCACTTGGTCCATTTAGAGACTGTTGCTAGTGAAGTGCCACATTGTATCAAATCATCACTTGGTCCATTTAGAGACTGTTGCTAGTGAAGTGCCACATTGTATCAAATCATCACTTGGTCCATTTAGAGACTGTTGCTAGTGAAGTGCCACATTGTATCAAATCATCACTTGGTCCATTTAGAGACTGTTGCTAGTGAAGTGCCACATTGTATCAAATCATCACTTGGTCCATTTAGAGACTGTTGCTAGTGAAGTGCCACATTGTATCAAATCATCACTTGGTCCATTTAGAGACTGTTGCTAGTGAAGTGCCACATTGTATCAAATCATCACTTGGTCCATTTAGAGACTGTTGCTAGTGAAGTGCCACATTGTATCAAATCATCACTTGGTCCATTTAGAGACTGTTGCTAGTGAAGTGCCACATTGTATCAAATCATCACTTGGTCCATTTAGAGACTGTTGCTAGTGAAGTGCCACATTGTATCAAATCATCACTTGGTCCATTTAGAGACTGTTGCTAGTGAAGTGCCACATTGTATCAAATCATCACTTGGTCCATTTAGAGACTGTTGCTAGTGAAGTGCCACATTGTATCAAATCATCACTTGGTCCATTTAGAGACTGTTGCTAGTGAAGTGCCACATTGTATCAAATCATCACTTGGTCCATTTAGAGACTGTTGCTAGTGAAGTGCCACATTGTATCAAATCATCACTTGGTCCATTTAGAGACTGTTGCTAGTGAAGTGCCACATTGTATCAAATCATCACTTGGTCCATTTAGAGACTGTTGCTAGTGAAGTGCCACATTGTATCAAATCATCACTTGGTCCATTTAGAGACTGTTGCTAGTGAAGTGCCACATTGTATCAAATCATCACTTGGTCCATTTAGAGACTGTTGCTAGTGAAGTGCCACATTGTATCAAATCATCACTTGGTCCATTTAGAGACTGTTGCTAGTGAAGTGCCACATTGTATCAAATCATCACTTGGTCCATTTAGAGACTGTTGCTAGTGAAGTGCCACATTGTATCAAATCATCACTTGGTCCATTTAGAGACTGTTGCTAGTGAAGTGCCACATTGTATCAAATCATCACTTGGTCCATTTAGAGACTGTTGCTAGTGAAGTGCCACATTGTATCAAATCATCACTTGGTCCATTTAGAGACTGTTGCTAGTGAAGTGCCACATTGTATCAAATCATCACTTGGTCCATTTAGAGACTGTTGCTAGTGAAGTGCCACATTGTATCAAATCATCACTTGGTCCATTTAGAGACTGTTGCTAGTGAAGTGCCACATTGTATCAAATCATCACTTGGTCCATTTAGAGACTGTTGCTAGTGAAGTGCCACATTGTATCAAATCATCACTTGGTCCATTTAGAGACTGTTGCTAGTGAAGTGCCACATTGTATCAAATCATCACTTGGTCCATTTAGAGACTGTTGCTAGTGAAGTGCCACATTGTATCAAATCATCACTTGGTCCATTTAGAGACTGTTGCTAGTGAAGTGCCACATTGTATCAAATCATCACTTGGTCCATTTAGAGACTGTTGCTAGTGAAGTGCCACATTGTATCAAATCATCACTTGGTCCATTTAGAGACTGTTGCTAGTGAAGTGCCACATTGTATCAAATCATCACTTGGTCCATTTAGAGACTGTTGCTAGTGAAGTGCCACATTGTATCAAATCATCACTTGGTCCATTTAGAGACTGTTGCTAGTGAAGTGCCACATTGTATCAAATCATCACTTGGTCCATTTAGAGACTGTTGCTAGTGAAGTGCCACATTGTATCAAATCATCACTTGGTCCATTTAGAGACTGTTGCTAGTGAAGTGCCACATTGTATCAAATCATCACTTGGTCCATTTAGAGACTGTTGCTAGTGAAGTGCCACATTGTATCAAATCATCACTTGGTCCATTTAGAGACTGTTGCTAGTGAAGTGCCACATTGTATCAAATCATCACTTGGTCCATTTAGAGACTGTTGCTAGTGAAGTGCCACATTGTATCAAATCATCACTTGGTCCATTTAGAGACTGTTGCTAGTGAAGTGCCACATTGTATCAAATCATCACTTGGTCCATTTAGAGACTGTTGCTAGTGAAGTGCCACATTGTATCAAATCATCACTTGGTCCATTTAGAGACTGTTGCTAGTGAAGTGCCACATTGTATCAAATCATCACTTGGTCCATTTAGAGACTGTTGCTAGTGAAGTGCCACATTGTATCAAATCATCACTTGGTCCATTTAGAGACTGTTGCTAGTGAAGTGCCACATTGTATCAAATCATCACTTGGTCCATTTAGAGACTGTTGCTAGTGAAGTGCCACATTGTATCAAATCATCACTTGGTCCATTTAGAGACTGTTGCTAGTGAAGTGCCACATTGTATCAAATCATCACTTGGTCCATTTAGAGACTGTTGCTAGTGAAGTGCCACATTGTATCAAATCATCACTTGGTCCATTTAGAGACTGTTGCTAGTGAAGTGCCACATTGTATCAAATCATCACTTGGTCCATTTAGAGACTGTTGCTAGTGAAGTGCCACATTGTATCAAATCATCACTTGGTCCATTTAGAGACTGTTGCTAGTGAAGTGCCACATTGTATCAAATCATCACTTGGTCCATTTAGAGACTGTTGCTAGTGAAGTGCCACATTGTATCAAATCATCACTTGGTCCATTTAGAGACTGTTGCTAGTGAAGTGCCACATTGTATCAAATCATCACTTGGTCCATTTAGAGACTGTTGCTAGTGAAGTGCCACATTGTATCAAATCATCACTTGGTCCATTTAGAGACTGTTGCTAGTGAAGTGCCACATTGTATCAAATCATCACTTGGTCCATTTAGAGACTGTTGCTAGTGAAGTGCCACATTGTATCAAATCATCACTTGGTCCATTTAGAGACTGTTGCTAGTGAAGTGCCACATTGTATCAAA
>NW_028158682.1:55000-70000 GCF_964263955.1 Coregonus lavaretus | reverse complement strand
TATGTGTGGTGAATATGTTGGATTTATTTTTTTTATTGTATTTTTTAGTAATTTAGCAGACGCTCTTATCCAGAGCGACTTACAGGAGCAATTAGGGTTAAGTGCCTTGCTGAAGGGCACATCAACAGATTTTTCACCTAGTCGGCTCGGGGATTAGAACCAGCAACCTTTCGGTTACTGGCACAACGCTCTTAACCACCAAGCTACCACTAAGCATTCCAACGTACGCGTCAAAACTGTATGTGTAGACGGTTTGACAGAAATGGTAGCAGAAGGTGAATGTTGAACTTTTGTTGCCCAAATATCCAGATGATGCTGCGTACCATTTTGCGCAAAAATACTGTAGGTGTTGATCAAGGCATTAGGTCTGCATATTAGTCCCATAGAAACGCATTGGGCTTATACTGGACAGATTTTGGCGAGAGTGAGCCCTCTCGCTTCACCTCTTCCTCTCTGCTGAAACTATATCACCCGAGAAAGCATTCGCGCGAGCGAAACAGCGCCCCTCTATATGTATCCCATCTATCTGATGCTGTCTGGCCAGAAATAGTATAACGTGCCATACTCTTTTGGGCCAGACGGCTTCAGATACATGGTATACACCTACTGAGACAGAGGGGCGCTGTTTCGATCGCTCGGAAGCTTTTAACTGAGATTGATGCGTCTTTCTGTTGGCCCGCAATAGGCGATATGCACAGGCGAGCATGACGTATTTCCGGTTAAATCTTAGGATGGATGTAAACTTCCGGTTATCGTAGAACGCTGTGCTACCGTGTGCTAGCGTTGAATGCTTGTCGTCAAAAACATCCGAAACGGTACATTTTCGTCGTTGTTTATCTTAATGTTTATGTATTGACTTATAACACGATGACGTTTAAACGTACGAAAGTGTCCTTACAAAAACGGGATGACAGCTCTTCCAGCCATCTTCTAGACATCTAACAGCGATTAATAACATTTTATTTCGCAACACATTGTAGTCTGCCTATTTAATTGGACTCTGCATACCTAATACCGCTTGCCGGAGTAGCATCTGGTCTGGGCTTCACTACAACCATGGCATCCACAGGTCCTGGCTTCACTCCCTGTTTCATTTATGAGATGGTATTAGGAGAGATGCTAGTATGCATGTGACACAACTGTCTGGTATTGAAATGATACAAACCACTGTTGGTGGTTTATGCCACTTCTGCTCTGTTTTCAGTGCACGAAAGTACAGGAGGGACGACAGACATGCCACATTCAGAGTAATGGGCGGTCTGATACAGTAATGCAACCAAATGATTGCATATCCCACACCCAGGACACACAGGATCAGTAGCTTTTAACAAGCAGCACAGCTGGCTGTGAATCACGCAACGTCATCTGAAATACACAGAAGCATCATTTAATGGGGTTTTGAAAGATGAGGGGTCTACAGCAGCAGGAGTAGGAGCAAAACTTGTTCTTTCTACTTGCTACTGGTGGAAGCAACTTATCTACTGTCTCGTGTCCCTTTTGTGCTTTCTGCATCACTTTCCTACTGTCTCCCACCACTTGGCTATACTGTCTCCCACCACTTGGCTATACTGTCTCCCACCACTTGGCTATACTGTCTCCCACCACTTGGCTATACTGTCTCCCCACCACTTGGCTATACTGTCTCCCACCACTTGGCTATACTGTCTCCCACCACTTGGCTATACTGTCTCCCACCACTTGGCTATACTGTCTCCCCACCACTTGGCTATACTGTCTCCCACCACTTGGCTATACTGTCTCCCACCACTTGGCTATACTGTCTCCCCACCACTTGGCTATACTGTCTCCCACCACTTGGCTATACTGTCTCCCCACCACTTGGCTATACTGTCTCCCACCACTTGGCTATACTGTCTCCCACCACTTGGCTATACTGTCTCCCACCACTTGGCTATACTGTCTCCCACCACTTGGCTATACTGTCTCCCACCACTTGGCTATACTGTCTCCCACCACTTGGCTATACTGTCTCCCACCACTTGGCTATACTGTCTCCCACCACTTGGCTATACTGTCTCCCCACCACTTGGCTATACTGTCTCCCACCACTTGGCTATACTGTCTCCCACCACTTGGCTATACTGTCTCCCACCACTTGGCTATACTGTCTCCCACCACTTGGCTATACTGTCTCCCACCACTTGGCTATACTGTCTCCCACCACTTGGCTATACTGTCTCCCCACCACTTGGCTATACTGTCTCCCACCACTTGGCTATACTGTCTCCCACCACTTACCTGTTGTCTTTTGCCATTTACCTACCTTCAGACAGTATTGGCAGAGCAGTAGGTGAGTGGTGCAACATTAGCGTGAAGGTTTTGCTCCTAATTCCTCTTGAAAAGTAGAAACATCAAGTACAAAAGCAAGGAAGTTGGGCCATATGTTCATAAAGAAAGAAGTAAAGATGACAGGACAGTTTTGAGTAGAACATCAGCAGTTTGAAGAATAGCTGAGTGGAATATGTGACTGTCATTGCAGTCATCAAGTCAGGAAAAAGTAGTAATCTCATTATTGTTTACATTTCAAACCAAACTCCCAATTTGTTTCCAACAGACCCAACAACAAAGCATGGCAATTCCCAGTCAGCTACCCTGGTCTGTATTAGGCTACCACTGTTCAGCTATCGTGAAAACCTCTAAAGCAGGGTTCTTCAATTCCGGTCCTGGAGGGCCGAAACACCTCTGTTTTTCATCCTCTCCTTCTAATCAGGGGCTAATTCAGACCTGGGACACCAGGTGAGTGCAATTAACTACCAGGTAGAAATAAAAAACAGAAGTGTTTCGGCCCTCCAGGACCGGAATTGAAGAACCCTGCTCTAAAGTGTTCTCTTAGCGACGGCAATCAAAGCTGTGGTAACATTAAAACGAGTAAAAACGTGTGTTGAACGGAACCTTGAACAAGTTCAACAGAACTTTGAACGTGTCACTTAATCTAGTCCTACTCTCAGCTGGTGTGGTGGCTTTGGTTTATTCATTGAGCGGTAGCAGTGGGCTCTCACAGAATTCCATGATCAGAACTCTAAAGCCAAATATTTTTTTATAACTAAACCAAGATAGACCACGGCCTGTCGTTTTTCAAACGGGAAGAAATTATATATAGTGGGCAGAACAAGCAAGGAGGTGGGCAGAGCCAAGCAGGAGCTAGCGAGATCCTATTGGCGCATTCTAGCATTCATTTACATATTTCCATTGGGGAACGCCTACTCTGTGAAGTGCGCGTACAACACCATTTTTGGGAAACTTTGGCAAAAAGGTAAAGTCTACAAAACTTCATCCACTGTGTTCGTAACAGATTGTAGTTTTGGGAACAGAAAACTGTATTGAGATCAAATGTTTCATCGATGAGTAAATTAGCAGAATGTCGGCCAAAATCCATCTCGTTCCATCTTCTCCCACTGCCGGCCATTGGGCTTCCTCTCACTACCATATTTGGTAGTGAGTGGAAACGCCAATCGGATGCTTCACATTTATACATCCCGATGAAATATCTGTCTCATTGTTCAATCTGTGCTAAAGCTGCATGAACTGTTGAAGTCTTCCAAGACACGGCCATATGGGTATTGTAGTCCTTTTTGGTTACTCTGAGCCGTATGAAATGAGGGCCGTGTTCGAGAGCATCAAAACGACTGCAGGCGACTGACTGATCTACAAATCCCTTTGCATCATACATTTTACGTCATTTAGCAGACGCTCTTATCCAGAGCGACTTACAGGAGCAATTAGGGTTAAGTGCCTTGCTCAAGGGCACATCGACAGATTTTTTCCAACCTAGTCGGCTCGGGGGGATTAGAACCAGCGACTTTTCGGTTACTGGGCACAACGCTCTTAACCACTAAAGCTACCTGCCGCCCCATAAATAACACTCATTATTATTTGTAGAGCAGTCAGTCAAACTTTTACCCATGACTGTAAGTCGCTTCGGATAAAAGCGTCTGCTAAATGGCATATTAATAATTAATAATATAATGATACATTGCTGTTTTGATCCTCTCGAACGGTCCAGGACTTCAGCTAAGAAAGAGAGAGACGAAGAGGAGCGGCGGAGTTGTACGATTTAGCGGAATAATGGTAAGATCATCAAAACCCCCCACGAATTGTGATTACGCTAAATGTGCCATATTGTTGGTAACAGCATAGTTATATATCTGTTTGTTGCAGTGTGTGCTAGCGTTTAACGTCACACACCAACGGCAGCTAGATACGTGTTAGCTAGTTTTTATTCAGCTAGCCAACTATTCAGGGGACGTATTCATTATGGAAACAGTTTACCGTGTTTTAAGAACCAAACGGAAGCAAATAGAACGAAACGGGGAGGGACCTACCTCAATCTGTCCAATAAAAAACTCTCGTTTGGGATTTCCGTTAGGGGTAAACGGGTTTCTGTTGCAATACGCTTAGCAACCGAATCGGCGTAATGAATACACCCCCATGATAGCAGTGATTGCTAATTAACTAGCTGCACGTTTCCCTAGCTTGACTAGTTAGCTAGCTAGCTAGCTGTTTCGGTATGATAGCTAGTTAAGATCGCTACATCTAAAGCTAGCAAGCTAACCAGCGAAAGGATAGTCTGTTTGGTGTGATGATTGACGGCAGACTCGCCTGTAACGTCACAATTATTCCCATCTTTCCCGAACTGTTTAGTTGTACTGTAACGTTAGTTAGCTAGCTAGCTAATTTGGATGATAATTTCCTAGCTAGTTTACACAACAGAATTGACCATTCGCATTTTTATGCTGGCAAGCCATGTCGATAACGTTAGCTAGCAGATAGTAAGTGTAACGGTAACGTTAGATACCTAACTAACAGTATGTGAATCGTTGTGTATCACGGATTTGGCCCAGTGCCCAGGAGTGAATTAACATTAGTTCAGTGTGCCCCTCTCTCTCTCTCTCTCTCTCTCTCTCTCTCTCTCTCTCTCTCTCTGCCCCACTCTCTCTCACTCTCTCACTCTCTCTCTCTCTCTCTCTCTCTCTCTCTCTCTCTCTCTGCCCCACTCTCTCTCACTCTCTCACTCTCTCTCTCTCTCTCTCACTCTCTCGCTCTCTCACTCTCTCACTCTCTCTCACTCTCTCTCACTCTCACAATACTATTCACGTATTTCGATGATTAGTAGTTCCGGGCAGTTTTTATTGGCTGATTTTGAAGTATGATATTACCATATGAGGTGACAAAGTCTGCATGCCTTTCTGTTTACCTCATGAGTTTGTAGAGGAGCAGATGGCTAGAGAGAAACACTGCTCTGGTCTCTGTAGAGTTGGACCTCTTGTTACATATTTCCCTTCAACTAGTTAGGACTACTAGGAAATGGGGGGGGGGGGAGAAAAGGGGACTACAAGTAAAGAGAGAGAGAGAGCAGTATTTGTTGTGTGCAGATAGATTTTCATCTTTCCACTGGCTGTGAAGGCGTTTGTATGTAGGCCTGTGTAGCTAGCGCCAAGTTG
Source organism: Coregonus lavaretus (assembly GCF_964263955.1). Classification (NCBI taxonomy): domain Eukaryota; kingdom Metazoa; phylum Chordata; class Actinopteri; order Salmoniformes; family Salmonidae; genus Coregonus; species Coregonus lavaretus. Next base: position 64,538 of record NW_028158682.1, on the reverse strand, counting down.
GAGATAACTGATAGATGTCGGACAGGTTTGAAGGGTTATGGTGTATGTGTTCGGGTCGAAGTAGATCACGTTGTCTTCAGTCAGATCTGAAGGTTGGTAACCTGTTGGTCGGACGTCAGGCTCAATAGGTTTGTCATTGTAAAGTTGGAACAGTCTCCATTAGAATGCAGACCTGTCACCCATCTTATTCGCGGTGGTACAGAGTAATCCTGGTGCGTGTAATTGTTTATTTGCCCTGTGTACCAGCCCCTGTTTATCTACACACCTGTGTATCACCTGGCCATGTCCTCTCTGGTTCCCCTGTATCACCTGGCCATGCCCTCTCTGGTTCCCCTGTATCACCTGGCCATGTCCTCTCTGGTTCCCCTGTACCACCTGGCCATGTCCTCTCTGGTTCCCCTGTATCACCTGGCCATGTCCTCTCTGGTTCCCCTGTACCACCTGGCCATGTCCTCTCTGGTTCCCCTGTACCACCTGGCCATGTCCTCTCTGGTTCCCCTGTATCACCTGGCCATGTCCTCTCTGGTTCCCCTGTACCACCTGGCCATGTCCTCTCTGGTTCCCCTGTACCACCTGGCCATGTCCTCTCTGGTTCCCCTGTCCTCTCTGGTTCCCCTGTACCACCTGGCCATGTCCTCTCTGGTTCCCCTGTACCACCTGGCCATGTCCTCTCTGGTTCCCCTGTACCACCTGGCCATGTCCTCTCTGGTTCCCCTGAACCACCTGGCCATGTCCTCTCTGGTTCCCCTGTATCACCTGGCCATGTCCTCTCTGGTTCCCCTGTACCACCTGGCCATGTCCTCTCTGGTTCCCCTGTATCACCTGGCCATGTCCTCTCTGGTTCCCCTGTACCACCTGGCCATGTCCTCTATGGTTCCCCTGTACCACCTGGCCATGTCCTCTCTGGTTCCCCTGTACCTCTGACCGCCTGTACCTCTCCCCCCCCCCTCCCCAGGCTCCAGAGGCTGTGTCCAGTGTGTGGGTTGTGGGTTGTGTGCAGCAGTGAGTGGCCTGTACACCAGGATCTCCAGACCAGCAGCCAGCCAGACATCTCTACCCCTCTCCCAGCCAGACCCCCCCCCCCCCCCCCCCCCCCCAGCGGAGTGAGAGACCACCAGCAGCAGCCAGCCAGACATCTCTACCCCTCTCCCAGCCGGACCCCCCCCCCAGCGGAGTGAGAGACCACCAGCAGCCAGCCAGACATCTCTACCCCTCTCCCAGCCAGACCCCCCCCCCCCCAGCGGAGTGAGAGACCACCAGCAGCAGCCAGCCAGACATCTCTACCCCTCCCCCCCAGCGGGGTGAGACCAGCAGCATGGAGGCCTCCTTTGGCCCCACCTTCTCAGCCGTGGTTCCTGGAGCTAAAAGTGAGTCCACCTCAAGGGAAAACTCAGGGCCTCAGCATAAGGAATCACGTCAGCTGATATATATATATATTCTACCTGCAACATCCTGAGAGTTTTAACCTCACTGACTAAAGCCCAAGGTGATGTCAAACGTAGAAATATAATCTTAAAATCTAGATTCTATGGTGTCAGCGATTTATTGTGGCAACTTCCTAGTGAGAAATGGGTAGGTCCTCCTTGTATGCCACATCTGTAGATAGAAATACCTGTGTCTTACGTCAACTGAGTATGAGGTGCATTCTGAAAGTATTCAGACTTTTTCCACATTTTGTTACGTTACAGCCTTATTGTAAAATTGATTAAATTGTTTGTTTTCCTCATCAATCTACACAGAATACCCCATAATGACAAAGCAAAAAACAGGTTTGTAGAAATGTTTGCAAATGTATACAAATACAAAAAACTGAAATATCACATTTACATAAGCATTCAGACCCTTTACTGAGTACTTTGTTGAAGCACCTTTGGCAGCGATTACAGCCTCGAGTCTTCTTGGGTATGACACTACAAGCTTGGCACACCTGTATTTGGGGAGTTCCTCCCATTCTTCTCTGCAGATCCTCTCAAGCTCTGTCAGGTTGGATGGGGAGCGTCGCTGCACAGCTATTTTCAGGTCGGGTTCAAGTCCTGGCTCTGGCTGGGCCACTCAAGGACATTCAGAGACTTGTCCCGAAGCCACTCTTGCAATGTCGTGGCTGTGTGCTTAGGGTCGTTGTCCTGTTGGAAGGTGAACCTTCGCCCCAGTCTGAGGTCCTGAGCGCTCTGGAGCAGATTTTCATCAAGGATCTCTCTGTACTTTGCTCTGTTCATCTTTCCCTCGATTCTGACTAGTCTCCCAGTCCATGCCGCTGAAAAACATTCCCACAGCATGATGCTGCCACCACCATGCTTCACCGTAGGGATGGTGCCAGGTTTCCTCCAGACGTGACGCTTGGCATTCAGGCCAAAGAGTTCAATCTTGGTTTCATCAGACCAGAGAATCTTGTTTCTCATGGTCAGTGTCCTTTAGGTGCCTTTTGGCAAACTCCAAGCGGGCTGTCATGTGCCTTTTACTGAGGAGTGGCTTCCGTCTGGCCACTCTACCATAAAGGCCTGATTGGTGGAGTGCTGCAGAGATGGTTGTCCTTCTGGAAGGTTCTCCCATCTCCACAGAGGAACTCTGGAGCTCTGTCGGAGTGACCATCAGGTTCTTGGTCACCTCTCTGACCAAGGCCCTTCTCCCCCGATTGCTCAGTTTGGCCGGGCAGCCAGCTCTAGGAAGAGTCTTGGTGGTTCCAAACATCTTCCATTTAAGAATGATGGAGGCCACTGTGTTCTTGGGGACCTTCAATGCTGCAGACATTTTTGGGACCCTTTCCCAGATCTGTGCCTCGACACAATCCTGTCTCAGAGCTCTATGGACAATTCCTTCGACATCATGGCTTGGTTTTTGCTCTGACATGCACTGTCAACTGTGGGACCTTATATAGACAGGTGTGTGTCTTTCCAAATCATGTCCAATCAATTGAATTTACCACAGGTGGACTCCAATCAAGATGTAGAAACATCTCAAGGATGATCAATGGAAACAGGATGCACCTGAACTCAATTTTGAGTTTCATAGCAAAGGGTCTGAATACTTATGTAAATAAGGTATTTCTGTTTTTTATTTGTAATACATTTGCAGAATGTTCGATAAACCTGTTTTCGCTTTGTCGTTATGGGGTATTGTGTGTAGATTGATGAGGATTTTTATTTAATCTATTTTAGAATAAGGCTGTAACGTAACAAAATGTGGAAAAAGTCAAGGGTTCTGAATACTTTCCGAATGCACTGTATACGGTAACTACTCTATATGGTAGCTAGCGATATGCTAACTATATATTAACCCCAGACTCTCTCTATATGGTAGCTAGCTATATGCTAACTATATATATATTAACCCCAGACTCTCTCTATATGGTAGCTAGCTATATGCTATATCGTAAACTAGAAGATAAGACCATGCTAACCCCAGACTCTCTCTATATGGTAGCTAGCTATATGCTAACTATATATTAACCCCAGACTCTCTCTATATGGTAGCTAGCTATATGCTAACTATATATATATATATATATATATATATATATATATATATATATATATATATATAAACCCCAGACTCTCTCTATATGGTAGCTAGCTATATGCTAACTATATATATATATTAACCCCAGACTCACTCTATATGGTAGCTAGCTATATGCTAACTATATATATATATATAAACCCCAGACTCTCTCTATATGGTAGCTAGCTATATGCTAACTATATATATATATTAACCCCAGACTCACTCTATATGGTAGCTAGCTATATGCTAACTATATATATATATATATATATTAACCCCAGACTCTCTCTATATGGTAGCTAGCTATATGCTAACTATATATATATATATTAACCCCAGACTCACTCTATATGGTAGCTAGCTATATGCTAACTATATATATATATATATATATATTAACCCCAGACTCTCTCTATATGGTAGCTAGCTATATGCTATATCGTAAACTAGAAGATAAGACCATGCTAACCCCAGACTCTCTCTATATGGTAGCTAGCTATATGCTAACTATATATTAACCCCAGACTCTCTCTATATGGTAGCTAGCTATATGCTAACTATATATATATATATAAACCCCAGACTCTCTCTATATGGTAGCTAGCTATATGCTAACTATATATATATATTAACCCCAGACTCACTCTATATGGTAGCTAGCTATATGCTAACTATATATATATATATTAACCCCAGACTCTCTCTGTATGGTAGCTAGCTATATGCTAACTATATATATATATATATTAACCCCAGACTCTCTCTGTATGGTAGCTAGCTATATGCTAACTATATATATATATATTAACCCCAGACTCTCTCTGTATGGTAGCTAGCTATATGCTAACTATATATATATATATATTAACCCCAGACTCTCTCTGTATGGTAGCTAGCTATATGCTAACTATATATATATATATTAACCCCAGACTCTCTCTATATGGTAGCTAACTATATATTAACCCCAGACTCTCTCTGTATGGTAGCTAGCTATATGCTAACTATATCTCTCTCTCTCTCTGTTCCAGCGGAAGCTTCCAGTACCTACAAACAGCATCGCCGTACCCCCTCCTCATCCAGCACCCTCACATACTCACCACGAGACGATGAGGACGGCATGGTACACACACACACACACACACACACACCCTCACATACTCACCACGAGACGATGAGGACGGCATGGTACACACACACACACACACACACACACACACCCTCACATACTCACCACGAGACGATGAGGACGGCATGGTACACACACACACACACACACACCCTCACATACTCACCACGAGACGATGAGGACGGCATGGTACACACACACACACACACACACCCTCACATACTCACCACGAGACGATGAGGACGGCATGGTACACACACACACACACACACACACCCTCACATACTCACCACGAGACGATGAGGACGGCATGGTACACACACACACACACACACACCCTCACATACTCACCACGAGACGATGAGGACGGCATGGTACACACACACACACACACACACCCTCACATACTCACCACGAGACGATGAGGACGGCATGGTACACACACACACACACACACACCCTCACATACTCACCACGAGACGATGAGGACGGCATGGTACACACACACACACACACACAGACAAACACACACACACAGACAAACACACACACACACACACACACACACACACAGACAAAAACACACACACACACACAAACACAAAAACACACACACAAACACACACAGACAAAAACACACACACAAACAAACACATACACACAAAAACACACACACACACAAAAACACACACACACAAAAACACACACACACAAAAACACACACACACACAAAAACACACACACACACAAAAACACACACACACACAAAAACACACACACACACAAACAAACACACACATAAACAAACACACACACAAACAAAAACACATACACACACAAAAACACACACACTGATTTTGCTCATGCTGTCTTGGTGCTCTGCAGAGTAAATGCCATTATTTCAAGTGAAGTTAATTTGACTGGTACACACAGTAGAAGTGAAATGCTTTTATAGCACGTTCTGGAACATGTTCCGTGAAGCATTTCGATGGCATTGAGAAGTTTACCTCATCCGTCACCGACTTCGTTAATCAGTGCATCGATGACGTCGTCGTCGTCGTCGTCCCCACGGTGACGTACATATCCCCCAGAAGACCTGCCGGAATACTAACCCGGACGCTTATTAAGAACTCCTGCTACAGCGCTCGTAGGACGTGCCAGGGCTTGCAAACTATCACGGATTACAGAGGGTACCAGACGAGCTAAATACCTCCTATGCAAGCAACACTGAACCATGCATGAGCTCACTAACCGTTCCAGACGACTGTCTCTGTAGCCGACGTGAGTACGATTTTTTAAATAGGTTAACATTCACAAGGCCGCAAGGACAGACGGATTACCAAATTACACCATGACGCGTACTTGGAGCATGCGTCTGTGGTCCTCTGTAGCTCAGCTGGTAGAGCACGGCGCTTGTAACGCCAAGGTAGTGGGTTCGATCCCCGGGACCACCCATACACAAAAAAAAAAACATGTATGCACGCATGACTGTAAGTCGCTTTGGATAAAAGCGTCTGCTAAATGGCATATTATATTATTTATATTATATTATTTTATTATATTATGCGCTGACCAGCTGGCAAGTGTCTTCACTGACAGTTTTAACCTCTCCCTGACCCTGTCTGTTATACCAACATGTTTCAAGCAGACCACCATAGTCCCTGTGCCCAAGAACACTAAGGTAACCTGCCTAAATGACTACCGCCCCGTAGCACTCACATCTGTAGTCCATGAAAATGCTTTGAAAGCTCATATCAACACCATCATCCCAGACACCCTGGAGCCCACTCCAATTCGTATATACCGGCCCAAACAGATGATGCAATCCGTATTGCACTCCACACTCCCCTTTCCCACTTGGACAAAAGTAACACTCTACTGTTCGTTGACTACAGCTCAGCGTTCAACACCATAGTGTACTGGTACAGAGAAGGACCCTGGGACTGGACTTTCCTGACGGGGCGCCCCCTGGTGGTGAGGGAAGGTAACAACACATCCGCCACGCTGACCCTCAGTACCGGGTTCCCACAGGGGGTGCGTGCTCAGTCCCCTCCTGTACTCCCAATGTTCACCCATGACTGCGTGGCCGCGCACAACTCCATAATTAAGTTTGCCGGCGACGGCCAGATCACCGACAACGCTGAGACAGCCTATAGGGAGGAGGTCAGAGACCTGGCAGTGCGGTGCCAGGACAACAACTTCTCCCTCAACGTCAGCAAGACGAAGGAGCTGATTGTGGACTACAGGAAAATGGCGGGGGCCAAGCACGCCCCCCATTCGCATCGACGGGGCTGTAGTGGAGCGGGTCAAGAGCTTCAGGTTTCTCGTTGTCCACATCACTAAGGACCTATCATGGTCCAAACACACCAACACAGTTGTGAAGAGGGCCTTCAGATCCTCAAATAGTTTCTACAGCGGCACCATCGAGAGCATCTTGACTGGCTGCATCACCGCCTGGTATGGCAACTGCTTGGCATCTGACCACAAGGCGCTACAGAGGGTAGTGCGGACGGCCCAGTACATCACTGGGGCCGAGCTCCCTGTCCTCCAGGACCTCTATATACCAGGCTGTGTCTGAGGAAGACCCTAAAAATGATCAGACTCCAGCCACCCAAGTCATAAACTGTTCTCTCTGCTACCGCACGGCAAGCGGTACCGATGCACCAAGTCTGCAGCCAACAGAACCCCTGAACAGCTTCAACCCAGAAGCCATAAGACTGCTAAACAGTTCGTCCGGGTAGCTATTTGGTTAACTATTTAACTATCTGTATTGACTATATGTTTGGTGTACTTTTTGTTTTTTGACTCATCACATACAGTATGTTGCTGCTACTCTTTAGTATCTACCCCAGTTACCTCGTACCCCTGCACATCCACTTGGTCCTGGGTTCCCCTTGTAGATAACCAAGTTATCGTTACTGTGTATCTATTAATACTTTTATTATTACGCCTTTTACTTTTCTATTAATAAGATGTATATCTTTAATTCTCTCTCTGTCTCTCTGTCTCTCTCTCTGTGTCTGTCTGTCTGTCTGTGTCTCTCTGTGTCTCTCTGTGTCTCTCTCTCTGTGTCTCTCTGTGTCTCTCTCTCTCTCTCTCTCTCTCTCTCTGTGTCTCTCTCTCTCTCTGTGTCTCTCTCTCTCTTCCCCCCCCCCAGCTCCCCATCAGCACCCCGAGGCGTTCTGACTCGGCCATCTCAGTGCGTTCCCTCCACTCTGAGTCCAACATGTCTCTCCGCTCAACCTTCTCTCTTCACGAGGACGACGACGACACGGTACGTCTACGCTAATGATACTTCAATGCTAAAGATGCTAACAATTCTTCAACATTAAATATGCTCATATTTTGGCATCGATAGTGTTGAGTTATTTCGACGCTAACGATACCTCAATGCTATCGACGCTAACGATACCTCAATGCTATCGACGCTAACGATACCTCAATGCTATCGACGCTAATGATACCTCAATGCTATCGACGCTAATGATACCTCAACGCTATCGACGCTAACGATACCCCAATGCTATTGACGCTAATGATAACGCAATGCTAGCAATGCTAATGGTAACTCAATGCTAACGATATCTGAACGCTAACGATACCTCAATGCTAACCTGCTAATATTCCTCAATGCTAACCATGCTAATGAGGACTCATTGCTAATTATGTGTGTGTGTGTGTGTGTGTGTAGGAGCCCCTGGTGTTTGCAGAGCAGCCGTCAGTGAAGCTGTGTTGCCAGCTCTGCTGCAGCGTCTTCAAAGATCCTGTCATCACCACCTGTGGGGTGAGATAAACTATCCTCTCACTTCCTCATTCCAGCGAGGGGAAAACTATGAAACATTATTATATGGTTGAAATCAATCAGTCACTCATTGACCTGGTCTCGGTCTCTCCCTCCAGCACACCTTCTGCAGGCGATGTGCCTTGACCTCTGGTAGGGGACTTTACCTACCTACACTGTTGGTCAAATACTTACACCTTGCTAGCAGCACATATAATGTGAAAGAAAATTTGTTGTTACATTTGTTTGTGTCTCTCTCTCTCTCTCGCTCTCCCTTTCTCTCTCTCTGTCTCTCTCGCTCTCCCTTTCTCTCTCTCTCTCTCTTTCCATCTCTCGCTCTCCCTTTCTCTCTGTCTCTCTCTCTCTCTCTCTCCCTTCCTCGCTCTCTCTCTCTTTCCATCTCTCTCTCTCTCTCTCTCTCTCCCTTCCTCGCTCTCTCTCTCTTTCCATCTCTCTCTCTCTCTCCATCTCTCGCTCTCTCTCTCTCCATCTCTCGCTCTCCCTTTCTCTCTCTCTCTCTGTCTCTCTCGCTCTCCCTTCCTCGCTCTCTCGCTCTCCCTTTCTCTCTTTCTCTCTCTCTCTCTCTCTCTGTCTCTGTCTCTGTCTCTGTCTCTGTCTCTGTCTCTCTCTCTCTCTCTCTCTTTCCATCACTCTCTCTTTCCATCTCTCTCTCTCTCTCTCTCTCTCTCTTTCCATCTCTCTCTCTGTCTTTCCATCTCTCTCTCTCTCTTTCCATCTCTCTCTCTCTCTCCTCTAGATAAGTGTCCGGTGGACACAGCTAAGCTGACGGTGGTGGTGAATAACATAGCTGTAGCAGAACAGATAGGAGAGCTGTTCATCCACTGTAAATACGGCTGCCGGCCCTTAAACACCACCCCCACGACCCCTACTGTCGCTGGGGCTAACGGGGCTGCTGGTGGGGCTGCTGCTAGTGGGGGTGGGGGGACCCCTAAGATGGGAGGACCTGGGAACTTTGAGGTGGATCCGATGGGCTGCCCCTTCACCATCAAGCTCACCACACGCAAGTAAGGGCTTGAAATGGAAATTGGAAATATTACGTTGTTTTTAATGAGTTGTTGTGCTGTTGTGATTTTTTAAAGGGACAGTTCACTCTAAAAATCCAAAGT
>NW_028158682.1:40000-50000 GCF_964263955.1 Coregonus lavaretus | reverse complement strand
GACCCAGAGTTACCTCTGCTGCAGAGGATACCTTCATTAGAGTTACCAGGCTCAGAAATTGCAGCCCAAATAAATGCTTCAGAGTTCAAGTAACAGACACATCTCAACATCAACTGTTCAGAGGAGACTGTGTGAATCAGGCCTTCATGGTTGAATTGCTGCAAAGAAACCACTACTAAAGGACACCAATAAGAAGAAGAGACTTGCGTGGGCCAAGAAACACGAGCAATGGACATTAGACCGGTGGAAATCTGTCCTTTGGTCTGATGAGTCCAAATTTGAGAGATTTGGTTCCATCCGCCGTGTCTTTGTGAGACATAGAGTTGATGAACGGATGATCTCCGCATGTGTGGTTCCCACCATGATGAATGGAGGAGATGGTGTGGGGGTGCTTTGCTGGTGACACTGTCAGTGGTTTATTTAGAATTCAAGGTACACTTAACCAGCATGGCTACCACAGCATTCTGCAGCGATACGCCATCCCATCTGGTTTGGGCTTAGTGGGACTATCATTTGTTTTCCAACAGGACAATGACTCAACACACCTCCAGGGGGGGTGAGGAGTATTTCTGTCCTTAATACAGCCCTTTTTGTGGGGAAAAACTCATTCTGATTGGCTGGGCCTGGCTCCCCAGTGGGTGGGGAAATCCAGTCATGTGAAATCCATAGATTAGTGCCTCATTTATTTATTTAAATTGACCGATTTTCCTTATGAACTGTAACTCAGTAAAAAAAATATAAAAAATTGTTGCGTTTTTATATTTTTGTTCAGTATACATGTATGTACATACATACAGTGCCTTCAGAAAGTATTCACACCCCTTGACTTATTCCCCATTTTGTTACAGCTGTATAAACGCACCCCCCCCTCTCCTCCTCCTCCTCCCCCCCAGCTGTACATTTATAGGTAACCAGGATACGTATGCAACGCATCTGGACCTGTGTAAGTTTGAAGGGCTGAAGGAGTTCCTTCAGCAGACAGATGACAGGTACACACTCTCTTTATATAACTGTTTTACACATCTCTACCCTCTCTTTATATAACTGTTTTACACATCTCTACACTCTCTTTATATAACTGTTTTACACATCTCTACCCTCTCTTTATATAACTGTTTTACACATCTCTACACTCTCTTTATATAACTGTTTTACACATCTCTACACTCTCTTTATATAACTGTTTTACACATCTCTACCCTCTCTTTATATAACTGTTTTACACATCTCTACCCTCTCTTTATATAACTGTTTTACACATCTCTACTCTCTTTATATAACTGTTTTACACATCTCTACCCTCTCTTTATATAACTGTTTTACACATCTCTACCCTCTCTTTATATAACTGTTTTACACATCTCTACACTCTCTTTATATAACTGTTTTACACATCTCTACCCTCTCTTTATATAACTGTTTTACACATCTCTACACTCTCTTTATATAACTGTTTTACACATCTCTACCCTCTCTATATATAACTGTTTTACACATCTCTACCCTCTCTTTATATAACTGTTTTACACATCTCTACACTCTCTTTATATAACTGTTTTACACATTATATATAGCTTACTGTGATGTGATGGCAGCTTCATTGATTGATGATATACAGTGCATTCGGGAAAATATTCAGACTTTTTCCACAATTTGTTACGTTACAGCCTTATTCTAAAATGGATTAAATTCATTTTTTCCTCATCAATCAACACATAATACCCCATAATGACAAAGCAAAAACAGGTTTTTAGAAATGTTTGCAAATTTATTAAAAATAAACGGAAATATAACATTTTACATACGTTTTCAAACCCTTTACTCAATACTTTGTTGAAGCACCTTTGGCAGCGATTACAGCCTCGAGTCTTCTGGCACACCTGTATTTGGGGAGTTTCTCTCATTCTTCTCTGCAGATCCTCTTAAGCTCTGTCAGGTTGAATGGGGAGCGTCGCTGCACAGCTATTTTCAGGTCTCTCCAGAGATGTTCGATCGGGTTCAAGTCCGGGCTCTGGCTGGGCCACTCAAGGACATTCAGAGACTTGTCCCGAAGCCACTCCTGCGTTGTCTTGGCTGTGTGCTTAGGGTCATTGTCCTGTTGGAAGGTGAACCTTCGCCCCAGTCTGAGGTCCTGAGCGCTCTGGAACAGATTTTCATCAAGGATCTCTCTGTACTTTGCTCCGTTCACCTTTCCCTCGATCCTGACTAGTCTCCCAGTCCCTGCCTTGAAAAACGTCCCCACAGCATGATGCTACCACCACCATGCTTCACCGTAGGGATGGTGCCAGGTTTCCTCCAGACGTGACGCTTGGCATTCAGGCTAAAGAGTTCAATCTTGGTTTCATCAGTCCAGAGAATCTTGTTTCTCATGGTCTGAGAGTCTTTAGGAGCCTTTTGGCAAACTCCAAGCGGGCTGTCATGTGCCTTTTACTGAGGAGTGGCTTCCGTCTGGCCACTCTACCATAAAGGCCTGATTGGTGGAGTACTGCAGAGATGGTTGTCCTTCTGGAAGGTTCTCCGATCTCCACAGAATAACTCTGGAGCTCTGTCAGAGTTACCATCGGGTTCTTGGTCACCTCCCTGACCAAGGCCCTTCTCCCCTGATTGATCAGTTTGGCCGGGCGGCCAGCTCTAGGAAGAGTCTTGGTGGTTCCAAACTTCTTCCATTTAAGAATGATGGAGGCCACTGTGTTCTTGGGGACCTTTCCCCAGATCTGTGCTCCGACACAATCCTGTCTCGGAGCTCTACGACAATTCCTTCGACCTCATAGCTTGGTTTTTGCTCTGACATGCACTGTCAACTGTGGGACCTTATATAGACAGGTGTGTGTCTTTCCAAATCATGTCCAATCAATTGAATTTACCACAGGTGGACTCCAATCAAGTTGTAGAAACATCTCAAGGATGATCAATGGAAACAGGATGCACCCGAGCTCAATTTCGAGTGTCTTAGCAAAGAGTCTGAATACTAAGGTGTTTCTGTTTTTATTTTTTATTTTTATTTTTATAAATTCGCAAAATAAATGAAGACGTTTTTGCTTTGTCATTATGGGGTATTGTGTGTAGATTGAGGGGGGAAATGAATTTAATCCATTTTTGAATAAGGCATAACTAAATGTGGAAAAAGTCAATGGGTCTGAATACTTTCCGAATGCACTGCACAGCATATTCTAAAGCTTGCTGTGATTTGTTGTGATGCTGCCTTCAATGAGATGCAGTTGACCCTCCCTCCCTCCCCCCTGATAGGTTCCATGAGATGCAGTTGACCCTCCCTCCCTCCCCCCTGATAGGTTCCATGAGATGCAGTTGACCCTCCCTCCCTCCCTCCTGATAGGTTCCATGAGATGCAGTTGACCCTCCCTCCCTCCCCCCTGATAGGTTCCATGAGATGCAGTTGACCCTCCCTCCCTCCCCCCTGATAGGTTCCATGAGATGCAGTTGACCCTCCCTCCCTCCCCCTGATAGGTTCCATGAGATGCAGTTGACCCTCCCTCCCTCCTCCTGATAGGTTCCATGAGATGCAGTTGACCCTCCCTCCCTCCCCCCTGATAGGTTCCATGAGATGCAGTTGACCCTCCCTCCCTCCCCCCTGATAGGTTCCATGAGATGCAGTTGACCCTCCCTCCCTCCCCCCTGATAGGTTCCATGAGATGCAGTTGACCCTCCCTCCCTCCCCCCTGATAGGTTCCATGAGATGCAGTTGACCCTCCCTCCCTCCCTCCCTGATAGGTTCCATGAGATGCAGTTGACCCTCCCTCCCTCCCCCCTGATAGGTTCCATGAGATGCAGTTGACCCTCCCTCCCTCCTCTCCCCTGATAGGTTCCATGAGATGCAGTTGACCCTCCCTCCCTCCCTCCCTGATAGGTTCCATGAGATGCAGTTGACCCTCCCTCCTCTCCCCTGATAGGTTCCATGAGATGCAGTTGACCCTGACCCAGAAGGACCAGGACATAGCCTTCCTCAGGTCCATGCTGGGGAAACTGTCTGAGAAACTAGACCAACTGGAGAAGAACCTGGAACTGAAGTTTGGTATGACAGAGGGGGTGGGGGGGGGGCGTTGTCTTTGTGTGTGTGTGTGTGTGTGTGTCAAATCAACGTTTATTGGTCACATGCACAGGATACAGGGTGTAAATGATCCAGTGAAATGCTTCCTTGCTAGCTCTCCTCAACAGTGCAGTAGACGTCTGTTAAAAACGATTCACAAATAAACCAATAGAAAGTAGTGAAAATTGCGATGTTGGAAATATACAGTATATAAACGTTCTGTACAAATACAGGGGATAAATGCAAAAATAAACTATTAGAAACAATACATTGCAAAGTCGGTGCCCACTCACCTGCTCTGGGTGTGTTTGACCTGGTGTGACCTGGTGTGTGTGTGTTTGACCTGGTGTGTGTGTGTGTTTGACCTGGTGTGTGTGTGTGTTTGACCTGGTGTGTGTGTGTGTGTGTTTTGACCTGGTGTGTGTGTGTCTGACCTGGTGTGTGTGTGTCTGACCTGGTGTGTGTGTTTTGACCTGGTGTGTGTGTTTTGACCTGGTGTGTGTGTTTTGACCTGGTGTGTGTGTTTTGACCTGGTGTGTGTGTTTTGACCTGGTGTGTGTTTTGACCTGGTGTGTGTGCCTGGTGTGTGTGTTTTGACCTGGTGTGTGTTTTGACCTGGTGTGTGTGTTTTGACCTGGTGTGTGTGTTTTGACCTGGTGTGTGTGTTTTGACCTGGTGTGTGTGTTTTGACCTGGTGTGTGTTTTGACCTGGTGTGTGTGTGTGTGTTTTGACCTGGTGTGTGTGTGTGTGTGTGTGTGTGTGTGTGTGTGTGTGTGTGTGTTTTGACCTGGTGTGTGTGTTTTGACCTGGTGTGTGTGTGTGTTTTGACCTGGTGTGTGTGTGTTTTGACCTGGTGTGTGTGTGTTTTGACCTGGTGTGTGTGTGTTTTGACCTGGTGTGTGTGTGTTTTGACCTGGTGTGTGTGTGTTTTGACCTGGTGTGTGTGTGTTTTGACCTGGTGTGTGTGTGTTTTGACCTGGTGTGTGTGGGTTTTGACCTGGTGTGTGTGTGTTTTGACCTGGTGTGTGTGTCTGACCTGGTGTGTGTGTCTGACCTGGTGTGTGTGTTTTGACCTGGTGTGTGTGTTTTGACCTGGTGTGTGTGTGTTTTGACCTGGTGTGTGTGTTTGACCTGGTGTGTGTGTTTGACCTGGTGTGTGTGTCTGACCTGGTGTGTGTGTTTTGACCTGGTGTGTGTTTTTTGACCTGGTGTGTGTGTTTTGACCTGGTGTGTGTGTTTTGACCTGGTGTGTGTGTGTTTTGACCTGGTGTGTTTTGACCTGGTGTGTGTGTGTGTGTGTGTGTTTTGACCTGGTGTGTGTGTTTTGACCTGGTGTGTGTGTGTTTTGACCTGGTGTGTGTAACCTGCTCTGCGTGTTCCAGATGTTCTGGATGAGAACCAGAGCAAGCTGAGTGAAGACTTGATGGAGTTCAGGAGAGATGCCTCCATGCTCAACGTCAGTCTCTGTTTCTTTATGCCTCCATGCTCAACGTCAGTCTCTGTCTGTTTATGCCTCCATGCTCAACGTCAGTCTCTGTCTGTTTATGCCTCCATGCTCAACGTCAGTCTCTGTCTGTTTATGCCTCCATGCTCAACGTCAGTCTCTGTCTGTTTATGCCTCCATGCTCAACGTCAGTCTCTGTCTGTTTATGCCTCCATGCTCAACGTCAGTCTCTGTCTGTTTATGCCTCCATGCTCAACGTCAGTCTCTGTCTGTTTATGCCTCCATGCTCAACGTCAGTCTCTGTTTATGCTGGATATATTAGACTTGGATGCTAGTCACAGAAAGTCAATTGTTCATTAACATTTCTCTCTGTCTCTCTCTCAGGATGAGTTGTCCCACATCAACGCCAGACTCAACATGGGCATCCTGGGCTGTGAGTTTCTCCTCTCCTTTTCTCTCTCCCCTCCTCTCTTCTCCTTCTCCTCTTTCTCCTCCTCTCCTCTCCATCCTCCTCTCCTCTCCTCTCCTCCTCTCCTCTCCTCTCCTTTTCTCTCTCTCCTCCTCTCTCCTCATTTCTTCCCTCTCCTCTCTTCTCCTCCTCCTCTCTTCTCCTTCTCCTCTTTCTCCTCCTCTCCTCTCCTCTCCATCCTCCCCTCCTCTCCTCTCCTCTCCTCTCCTCTCCTCTCCTCTCCTCTCCTCTCCTCTCCTCTCCTCTCCTCTCCTCTCCTCTCCTCTCCTCTCCTCTCCCTCTCCCTCTCCCTCTCCCTCTCCTCTGTATAACTAACCTCCCTGTGTGTGTCCCCTCCTCCAGCCTATGACCCCCAGCAGATCTTTAAATGTAAGGGAACGTTCGTGGGTCACCAGGGCCCCGTCTGGTGCCTGTGTGTCTATTCTACAGGAGACCTGCTCTTCTCTGGATCCTCGGACAAAACCATCAAGGTACATAACACACACGTTGCTCTCACACACACACCAGCATGGACACACACACACACACACACACATATACACACACACACACACACACACATACATACACACACACACACACACCAGCATGGACACACACACACACACACACACACACACACACACACACACCAGCATGGACACACACACACACACCAGCATGGACACATACACACACACACACACCAGCATGGACACACACACACATACACACACACGCCATGCGCACCCACCCACCAACGCACGCACGTACACACAATCACACACACCTATACTCTTCTCTCACACCAGGGTTCACGAGGTGCTTGAATTTGGCACTCTGAAATTCAACTTCTGGAATACTTTGGAAATCACACATTTTTTTTGAGTTTGGTACTTGAATTTAAAATGAGAGGAGAAAAGAAAAGGATCTAAAAAATATTAGAAAAAAATGTATTGGTCTTCTGAATTAATTTCCAGGCAGACTTGGAGAGTTTTATTTCCTCACGTGTTTCACCACTCTGGTTGCCCGGGCGAGCTCGATCATTTCCAACCACAATGGCGCTCATCCAGGAAAGTACAGAACTGACTGAGTTGCAGCCGAACGTCACATCGATGGCTAAAACGCCGGGCTAATGTAGATTCAGTGCTGCCTGGCAGGATATTGATGTTTCTGAATGGGTTTAGCCAGACCCAACCAGGGATGTAGAGGAAACACCGTTTACACACCTTTTTATTTGTGAAATAGCGTTTATTCACTTTTTTTTTTTTTTGTTAATGATTGTTTACCCACTTATTGCGTTCCCAGCGTTGATCAACGCTCAGAAGGCTTATTGATCGGAGTTCTAATCATTGATCAACGCTCAGAAGGCTTCTTGATCGGAGTTCTAATCGTTGATCAACGCTCAGAAGGCTTCTTGATCGGAGTTCTAATCGTTGATTTAACGCTCAGAAGGGTTCTTGATCGGAGTTCTAATCGTTGATTTAACGCTCAGAAGGCTTCTTGATCTGAGTTCTAATCGTTGATCAACGTTCAGAAGGCTTCTTGATCGGAGTTCTAATCGTTGATCAACGTTCAGAAGGCTTCTTGATCTGAGTTCTAATCGTTGATCAACGTTCAGAAGGCTTCTTGATCGGAGTTCTAATCGTTGATCAGCGCTCAGAAGGCTTCTTGATCGGAGTTCTAATCGTTGATCAACGCTCAGAAGGCTTCTTGATCAGAGTTCTAATCGTTGATTTAACGCTCAGAAGGCTTCTTGATCGGAGTTCTAATCGTTGATCAACGCTCAGAAGGCTTCTTGATCTCAGTTCTAATCGTTGATCAACGCTCAGAAGGCTTCTTGATCGGAGTTCTAATCGTTGATTTAACGCTCAGAAGGCTTCTTGAACCGACTTCTAATCGTGCCTACCTCTGTGAATGAGTAGAATCATGAATGATTCACGTGTGCTCGTTATGTTCTCCTGCTCCCTCAGATTTGCCTCGTTAGCAGCATTCATTCACACCTCCTCTGTCCAACGGGGGAAAACTCCGGCCACCGCATAGGCCGAGGTAAATAGTCGCTGATATTTCAGCCGTATGTCTAGCTAGCTAGGTAGCTCAAGGGGCTCTGGCTATTAGCCTGGTAAGATATTAGCCAGGTAAGCTATTAGCCAGGTAAGCTATTAGCCAGGTAAGCTATTAGCCGGGTAAGCTATTAGCCGGGTAAGCTATTAGCCAGGTAAGCTAGTAGCCAGGGAAGCTATTAGCCAGGGAAGCTATTAGCCGGGTAAGCTATTAGCCGGGTAAGCTATTAGCCAGGTAAGCTATTAGCCAGGTAAGCTATTAGCCAGGGAAGCTATTAGCCAGGGAAGCTATTAGCCGGGTAAGCTATTAGCCGGGTAAGCTAGTAGCCAGGTAAGCTATTAGCCGGGTAAGCTATTAGCCGGGTAAGCTATTAGCCGGGTAAGCTATTAGCCGGGTAAGCTATTAGCCAGGGAAGCTATTAGCCAGGGAAGCTATTAGCCAGGGAAGCTATTAGCCAGGGAAGCTATTAGCCAGGGAAGCTAGCTAAACTAGCTGGCTAGAAGGATAAAGTTAGAAGCTAACATTTGAACGGAGCCTCAGAGGGAGCAGTTGACTGAAATGTATACTAGCTATAATCACAAGATGGGCGACTCTTGAGTTCTCGTAAAACAAAATACCTTTTCTTTTATAGAGAGCGTAGTGAGACAGACAGTTTTGAGTCAGGCTGCAATTGAAGGGGGCAAAGGAGATACACAGAGAGAGGATGCATTGAAGCAAGCAGGGAGAAAGGTTAGTAGTACAGTGGTTCCCAAACTGGGGGTCGGGGACCCACGTGGAGTCCCCTGAAATGTAGTGAAATATAAAGACAATTTTTTATATTTTCATGTACACCTGAATGAAAATATAAATGCAACAATTTCAAAGATTTGACTGAGTTACAGTTCATATATATGAAATCAGTCAACGTCATCAGTCCGGACCACTCATGTATGTAGTGAAACGCGTATTATTGAGTAGAACTTGTCAGGTAGAGATGAATAGTAAGTTAGTTTATTTTTTTCATGAGTTTGTGGCGACGTACTGCCATCTGGTGGCGACGTACTGCCATCTGGTGGCGACGTACTGCCATCTGGTGGCGACGTACTGCCATCTGGTGGCGACGTACTGCCATCTGGTGGCGACGTACTGCCATCTGGTGGCGACGTACTGCCATCTGGTGGCGACGTACTGCCATCTGGTGGCGACGTACTGCCATCTGGTGGCGATATGTACTGCCATCTGGTGGCGATATGTACTGCCATCTGGTGGCGATATGTACTGCCATCTGGTGGCGATATGTACTGCCATCTGGTGGCGATATGTACTGCCATCTGGTGGCGATATATACTGCCATCTGGTGGCGATACGTACTGCCATCTGGTGGCGATACGTACTGCCATCTGGTGGCGATACGTACTGCCATCTGGTGGCGATACGTACTGCCATCTGGTGGCGATACGTACTGCCATCTGGTGGCGATACGTACTGCCATCTGGTGGCGATATGTACTGCCATCTGGTGGCGATACGTACTGCCATCTGGTGGCGATACGTACTGCCATCTGGTGGCGATACGTACTGCCATCTGGTGGCGATACGTACTGCCATCTGGTGGCGATACGTACTGCCATCTGGTGGCGATACGTACTGCCATCTGGTGGCGATACGTACTGCCATCTGGTGGCGATACGTACTGCCATCTGGTGGCGATACGTACTGCCATCTGGTGGCGATACGTACTGCCATCTGGTGGCGATATGTACTGCCATCTGGTGGCGATATATACTGCCATCTGGTGGCGATATATACTGCCATCTGGTGGCGATATATACTGCCATCTGGTGGTGACTGGAAACAACTGCATAATAGGAACTATTACAAATTGATGGTCCTTGAAAATAAATATTAGTGCTTGAAAGTCCTAAAATGTGACTTGCCACTGTCTGTAAGAACCCTGTCACACTCACACACACACACACACACACACCCTTACACACACACACCTACACACCTCCACACT
>NW_028158682.1:7500-35000 GCF_964263955.1 Coregonus lavaretus | reverse complement strand
ACCAACAACTTTAACCTTTAACCCCAGGCCTCCTCTTCTTGTACAGTACCAGGCTGATCAACAGCTTTAACCTTTAACCCCAGGCCTCCTCTTCCTGTACAGTACCAGGCTGATCAACAGCTTTAACCTTTAACCCCAGGCCTCCTCTTCCTGTATAGTACCAGTCAGACCAACAGCTTTAACCTTTAACCCCAGGCCTCCTCTTCCTGTACAGTACCAGGCTGATCAACAGCTTTAACCTTTAACCCCAGGCCTCCTCTTCCTGTACAGTACCAGGCTGATCAACAGCTTTAACCTTTAACCCCAGGCCTCCTCTTCCTGTACAGTACCAGGCTGATCAACAGCTTTAACCTTTAACCCCAGGCCTCCTCTTCCTGTACAGTACCAGGCTGATCAACAGCTTTAACCTTTAACCCCAGGCCTCCTCTTCCTGTACAGTACCAGTCAGACCAACAGCTTTAACCTTTAACCCCAGGCCTCCTCTTCCTGTACAGTACCAGTCAGACCAACAGCTTTAACCTTTAACCCCGGGCCTCCTCTTCCTGTACAGTACCAGTCAGACCAACAGCTTTAACCTTTAACCCCAGGCCTCCTCTTCCTGTACAGTACCAGGCTGATCAACAGCTTTAACCTTTAACCCCAGGCCTCCTCTTCCTGTACAGTACCAGGCTGATCAACAGCTTTAACCTTTAACCCCAGGCCTCCTCTTCCTGTACAGTACCAGTCAGACCAACAGCTTTAACCTTTAACCCCAGGCCTCCTCTTCCTGTACAGTACCAGTCAGACCAACAGCTTTAACCTTTAACCCCAGGCCTCCTCTTCCTGTACAGTACCAGGCTGATCAACAGCTTTAACCTTTAACCCCAGGCCTCCTCTTCCTGTACAGTACCAGGCTGATCAACAGCTTTAACCTTTAACCCCAGGCCTCCTCTTCCTGTACAGTACCAGTCAGACCAACAGCTTTAACCTTTAACCCCAGGCCTCCTCTTCCTGTACAGTACCAGTCAGACCAACAGCTTTAACCTTTAACCCCAGGCCTCCTCTTCCTGTACAGTACCAGGCTGATCAACAGCTTTAACCTTTAACCCCAGGCCTCCTCTTCCTGTACAGTACCAGTCAGACCAACAGCTTTAACCTTTAACCCCAGGCCTCCTCTTCCTGTACAGTACCAGTCAGACCAACAGCTTTAACCTTTAACCCCAGGCCTCCTCTTCCTGTACAGTACCAGTCAGACCAACAGCTTTAACCTTTAACCCCAGGCCTCCTCTTCCTGTACAGTACCAGTCAGACCAACAGCTTTAACCTTTAACCCCAGGCCTCCTCTTCCTGTACAGTACCAGTCAGACCAACAGCTTTAACCTTTAACCCCAGGCCTCCTCTTCCTGTACAGTACCAGTCTGATCAACAGCTTTAACCTTTAACCCCAGGCCTCCTCTTCCTGTACAGTACCAGTCAGACCAACAGCTTTAACCTTTAACCCCAGGCCTCCTCTTCCTGTACAGTACCAGTCAGACCAACAGCTTTAACCTTTAACCCCAGGCCTCCTCTTCCTGTACAGTACCAGGCTGATCAACAGCTTTAACCTTTAACCCCAGGCCTCCTCTTCCTGTACAGTACCAGTCAGACCAACAGCTTTAACCTTTAACCCCAGGCCTCCTCTTCCTGTACAGTACCAGTCAGACCAACAGCTTTAACCTTTAACCCCAGGCCTCCTCTTCCTGTACAGTACCAGTCAGACCAACAGCTTTAACCTTTAACCCCAGGCCTCCTCTTCCTGTACAGTACCAGTCTGACCAACAGCTTTAACCTTTAACCCCAGGCCTCCTCTTCCTTTACAGTACCAGTCAGACCAACAGCTTTAACCTTTAACCCCAGGCCTCCTCTTCCTGTACAGTACCAGGCTGATCAACAGCTTTAACCTTTAACCCCAGGCCTCCTCTTCCTGTACAGTACCAGTCAGACCAACAGCTTTAACCTTTAACCCCAGGCCTCCTCTTCCTGTACAGTACCAGGCTGATCAACAGCTTTAACCTTTAACCCCAGGCCTCCTCTTCCTGTACAGTACCAGTCAGACCAACAGCTTTAACCTTTAACCCCAGGCCTCCTCTTCCTGTACAGTACCAGTCAGACCAACAGCTTTAACCTTTAACCCCAGGCCTCCTCTTCCTGTACAGTACCAGGCTGATCAACAGCTTTAACCTTTAACCCCAGGCCTCCTCTTCCTGTACAGTACCAGGCTGATCAACAGCTTTAACCTTTAACCCCAGGCCTCCTCTTCCTGTACAGTACCAGTCAGACCAACAGCTTTAACCTTTAACCCCAGGCCTCCTCTTCCTGTACAGTACCAGTCAGACCAACAGCTTTAACCTTTAACCCCAGGCCTCCTCTTCCTGTACAGTACCAGGCTGATCAACAGCTTTAACCTTTAACCCCAGGCCTCCTCTTCCTGTACAGTACCAGGCTGATCAACAGCTTTAACCTTTAACCCCAGGCCTCCTCTTCCTGTACAGTACCAGTCAGACCAACAGCTTTAACCTTTAACCCCAGGCCTCCTCTTCCTGTACAGTACCAGGCTGATCAACAGCTTTAACCTTTAACCCCAGGCCTCCTCTTCCTGTACAGTACCAGTCAGACCAACAGCTTTAACCTTTAACCCCAGGCCTCCTCTTCCTGTACAGTACCAGTCAGACCAACAGCTTTAACCTTTAACCCCAGGCCTCCTCTTCCTGTACAGTACCAGTCAGACCAACAGCTTTAACCTTTAACCCCAGGCCTCCTCTTCCTGTACAGTACCAGTCAGACCAACAGCTTTAACCTTTAACCCCAGGCCTCCTCTTCCTGTACAGTACCAGGCTGATCAACAGCTTTAACCTTTAACCCCAGGCCTCCTCTTCCTGTACCAACAGCTTTAACCTTTAACCCCAGGCCTCCTCTTCCTGTACAGTACCAGTCAGACCAACAGCTTTAACCTTTAACCCCAGGCCTCCTCTTCCTGTACAGTACCAGTCAGATCAACAGCTTTAACCTTTAACCCCAGGCCTCCTCTTCCTGTACCAACAGCTTTAACCTTTAACCCCAGGCCTCCTCTTCCTGTACAGTACCAGTCAGACCAACAGCTTTAACCTTTAACCCCAGGCCTCCTCTTCCTGTACAGTACCAGGCTGATCAACAGCTTTAACCTTTAACCCCAGGCCTCCTCTTCCTGTACAGTACCAGGCTGATCAACAGCTTTAACCTTTAACCCCAGGCCTCCTCTTCCTGTACAGTACCAGTCAGACCAACAGCTTTAACCTTTAACCCCAGGCCTCCTCTTCCTGTACAGTACCAGGCTGATCAACAGCTTTAACCTTTAACCCCAGGCCTCCTCTTCCTGTACAGTACCAGTCAGACCAACAGCTTTAACCTTTAACCCCAGGCCTCCTCTTCCTGTACAGTACCAGGCTGATCAACAGCTTTAACCTTTAACCCCAGGCCTCCTCTTCCTGTACAGTACCAGTCAGACCAACAGCTTTAACCTTTAACCCCAGGCCTCCTCTTCCTGTACAGTACCAGGCTGACCAACAGCTTTAACCTTTAACCCCAGGCCTCCTCTTCCTGTACAGTACCAGGCTGACCAACAGCTTTAACCTTTAACCCCAGGCCTCCTCTTCCTGTACAGTACCTCAGGTCTCAGCTCTTCTGATGGGAGAGGACAGACAGAATCACTGAGGTAGAGAGCGAGAGAGAGGAGGGGAGGGGGGGGAGAGAGAGGGAGGGAGGAGGGGGGGGAGAGAGAGGGAGGGAGGAAGGGGGGGAGAGAGAGGGAGGGAGGAAGGGAGGGAGAGATCTCCTTGACAGGGCGCTGTGCTCCCTCTATCACCGTGGTAACTGGGAAAGAAAGAGGGAAGAATGATGTCACTATTGTAAGGGACTTTCCTCTCTTTCACAACTCTCTCTCTCCCTTCAGTGTTTCAGCTCAATGACATCATCTGCACTGTTAACGCCTGATAACTTTGTAACTGTGTGTGTGTGTGTATGTGTCTGTGTGTCTGTGTGTGTCTGTGTGTGTCTGTGTGTGTGTGTGTGTGTGTGTGTCTGTGTGTGTGTGTGTGTGTGTTACTGTAATAATACTGCTGCCCTGCTCTAAATGTGTAGTTCTCACATCTGTCTCTCTCTGTCTGTCTCCCCCCCCCCTCTGTCTCTCCCCCCCCCCCTCTGTCTCTCTCTCCCCCCCCTCTGTCTCTCTCTCACTCTCCCTCTCCCCCCTTCTCTCTCCCCCCTTCCCTCTCTCCCCTTCTCTCCTTCTCTCTCTCCCCCTTCTCTCTCCCCCCTTCTCTCTTCCCCCCTTTCTCTCCCTCTCTCTCCCTCTCCACCCCTTCTCTCTCCCTCTCTCTCCTCCCCCCCCCTTCTCTCTCCCTCTCTCCCCCCCTTCTCTCTCCCTCTCATCCTCTCCCTCTCCTCTCCTTCTCTCTTCCTCTCCCCCTTCTCTCTCCCTCTCCACCCCTTCTCTCTCCCCTCCTCTCCCTCTCCCCCCTTCTCTCCCCTCACCCCCCTTCTCTCTCCCTCTCCCCCCTTCTCTCTCCCTCTCTCTCTCTCCTCTCCCCCTTCTCTCTCCCTCTCCCCCCTTCTCTCTCCCTCTCCCCCTTTTCTCTCTCCCTCTCCCCCCTTCTCTCTCCCCTCCCCCCCTTCTCTCTCCCTCTCCCCCCCTTCTCTCTCCCTCTCCCCCCTTCTCTCTCCCTCTCTCCCCCCCTTCTCTCTCCCTCTCTCCTCTCCTTCTCTCTCCCTCTCCCCCTTCTCTCTCCTCTCCACCCCTTCTCTCTCCCCTCCTTCTCTCCCTCTCCCCCCCTTCTCTCTCCCTCTCCCCCCCTTCTCTCTCCCTCTCCCCCCTTCTCTCTCCCTCTCCCCCCTTCTCTCTCCCTCTCCCCCCTTCTCTCTCCCTCTCCCCCCCTTCTCTCTCCCTCTCCCCCCCTTCTCTCTCCCTCTCCCCCCTTCTCTCTCCCTCTCTCCCCCCCCTTCTCTCTCCCTCTCTCCTCTCCCTCTCCTCTCCTTCTCTCTCCCTCTCCCCCTTCTCTCTCCCTCTCCCCCCTTCTCTCTCCCTCTCTCCCCCCCTTCTCTCTCCCTCTCTCCTCTCCCTCTCCTCTCCTTCTCTCTCCCTCTCCCCCCTTCTCTCTCCCTCTCCCCCCTTCTCTCTCCCTCTCTCTCTCTCCCTCTCACCCCTTCTCTCTCCCTCTCTCTCTCCCTCTCCACCCCTTCTCTCTCCCTCTCTCCCCCCTTCTCTCTCCCTCTCCACCCCTTCTCTCTCCTTCTCTCCCTCTCTCCTCTCCCTCTCCACCCCTTCTCTCTCTCCTCTCCACCCCTTCTCTCTCCCCTCCTTCTCTCCCTCTAGGTGTGGGACATAGTGGGGACAGAGTTGAAGTTGAAGAAGGAGTTAACAGGACTGAACCACTGGGTTCGTGCTCTGGTGGCCTCCCAGAACCACCTCTACAGTGGATCATACCAGACCATCAAGGTAGGTCAGGGTGTGGCATCATAGCTGAAAGCATAGGGATGTGGTTGGCCAGTCTCTGGGTCTGTTACTAAATATAGAGGGGGGGGTAGAAGTCTCTCTGAGCTGCTAACGAAGACCCAGGGGACTGGAGGGAGGGGGGTAGAAGTCAGTATGGTAGATTTTAGATTTATTATCCCCATCTCTCTCTCTCTCTCTCCCCCCTCTCTCCTTCCCCATCTCTCTCTCTGTCCCTCCCCTCTCTCCTTCCCCATTTCTCTCTCTCTCTCTCCCCTCTCTCCTTCCCCATTTCTCTCTCTCTCTCTCTCCTCCCCTCTCTCCTTCCCCATTTCTCTCTCTCTCTCTCTCTCTCCCCCTCTCTCCTTCCCCATCTCTCTCTCTCTCCCCCCTCTCTCCTTCCCCATCTCTCTCTCTCCCCTCTCTCCTTCCCCATCTCTCTCTCTCTCCCCCCTCTCTCCTTCCCCATCTCTCTCTCTCTGTCCCTCCCCTCTCTCCTTCCCCATCTCTCTCTCTCTCCCCCCCTCTCTCCTTCCCCATCTCTCTCTCTGTCCCTCCCCTCTCTCCTTCCCCATTTCTCTCTCTCTCTCTCCCCTCTCTCCTTCCCCATTTCTCTCTCTCTCTCTCCCCTCTCTCCTTCCCCATTTCTCTCTCTCTCTCTCTCCCCTCTCTCCTTCCCCATTTCTCTCTCTCTCTCTCTCTCTCTCTCTCCCCCCTCTCTCCTTCCCCATCTCTCTCTCTCTCCCCCCTCTCTCCTTCCCCATCTCTCTCTCTCCCCTCTCTCCTTCCCCATCTCTCTCTCTCTCCCCCCTCTCTCCTTCCCCATCTCTCTCTCTCTGTCCCTCCCCTCTCTCCTTCCCCATCTCTCTCTCTCTCCCCCCTCTCTCCTTCCCCATCTCTCTCTCTGTCCCTCCCCTCTCTCCTTCCCCATTTCTCTCTCTCTCTCTCCCCTCTCTCCTTCCCCATCTCTCTCTCTCTCCTCCTCTCTCCTTCCCCATCTCTCTCTCTTTGGCCCTCCCCTCTCTCCTTCCCCATCTCTCTCTCTCTCTCCCCCTCTCTCCTTCCCCATATCTCTCTCTGTCTCTCCCCCCTCTCTCCTTCCCATCTCTCTCTCTCTGTCCCTCCCCTCTCTCCTTCCCCATCTCTCTCTCTCTCTCCCCCTCTCTCCTTCCTCATCTCTCTCTCTCCTCCTCTCTCCTCCTCTATCTCTCTCTCTGTCTCTCCCCCCTCTCTCCTTCCCCATCTCTCTCTCTCTCTCTCTGTCCCTCCCATCTCTCCCCCACGTCGTGGCATGTTTTGGTGGAGCTCTCTGATTTGTGGAGCTAGTGAACATTCCACCATTGCTATGGGGATGGAAGTTGATGACTTGCAGCTGTGATTTATCTGTCTTTCTACAGCTGAGCAGAGCTGGAGAAACGGAGTGTCTGTTGTGTTTCTGCCAGACTGCCTGTCTGTAAATGCCTGCTGTCTGTTGTGTTTCTGCCAGACTGCCTGTCTGTAAATGGCTGCTGTCTGTTGTGTTTCTGCCAGACTGCCTGTCTGTAAATGGCTGCTGTCTGTCTGTCTGTGTGCTCTGTCTTGTTCCAGTACAGTGAATAATCATTCTAAACATTTAGTAAAACTCTCCCCCACCTCCTCTTCCCCTCTCCCCCCACCTCCTCTTCCCCTCTCCCCCCACCTCCTCTTCCCCTCTCCCCCACCTCCTCCCCTCTCCCCCACCTCCTCCCCTCTCCCCCACCTCCTCTTCCCCTCTCCCCCACCTCCTCCCCTCTCCCCCACCTCCTCCCCTCTCCCCCCACCTCCTCTTCCCCTCTCCCCCCACCTCCTCTTCCCCTCTCCCCCACCTCCTCCCCTCTCCCCCACCTCCTCCCCTCTCCCCCACCTCCTCTTCCCCTCTCCCCCCACCTCCTCTTCCCCTCTCCCCCACCTCCTCTTCCCCTCTCCCCCACCTCCTCTTCCCCTCTCCCCCACCTCCTCTCCCCCTCTCCCCCACCTCCTCTTCCCCTCTCCCCCACCTCCTCTCCCCCTCTCCCCCACCTCCTCTCCCCCTCTCCCCCACCTCCTCTTCCCCTCTCCCCCCACCTCCTCTTCCCCTCTCCCCCACCTCCTCTTCCCCTCTCCCCCACCTCCTCTTCCCCTCTCCCCCACCTCCTCTCCCCCTCTCCCTCTCCCCCACCTCCTCTTCCCCTCTCCCCCACCTCCTCTTCCCCTCTCCCCCACCTCCTCTTCCCCTCTCCCCCACCTCCTCTCCTCCTCCCCCACCTCCTCTTCCCCTCTCCCCCCACCTCCTCTTCCCCCCGGTCATCAGATCTGGGACATCCGTTCTCTGGACTGTGTTCATGTCCTCCAGACCAGCGGGGGCAGCGTCTACTCCATCGCTGTCACAAACCATCACATCGTCTGTGGCACCTACGAGAACCTCATACACGTAAGATACAGACACAGACACACAGAGAGACAGGCAGGCACAAGGGTTTGTACCGGCCTCAAGGGAACAGGGGACATGATTTGTACCGGCCTCAAGGGAACAGGGGACATGATTTGTACCGGCCTCAAGGGAACAGGGGACATGATTTGTACCGGCCTCAAGGGAACAGGGGACATGATTTGTACTGGCCTCAAGAGAACAGGGGACATGATTTGTACTGACCTCAAGGGAACGGGGGACATGATTTGTACCGGCCTCAAGGGAACAGGGGACATGATTTGAGGTGGTGATGATGATGATGGTGATGATCAGGTCTTGACATTAACGTTTTTGGCCACTTATACTTCAGACAAGTAGGACATATTTTTTTACTTGTACAACAGCTCAACTAGACAATAATAATAATAATATGCCATTTAGCAGACGTTTTTATCCAAAGCGACTTACAGTCATGTGTGCATACATTTTTACATATGGGTGGTTCCCGGGGAATCGAACCCACTACCCTGGCGTTACAAGCGCCGTGCTCTACCAGCTGAGCTACAGAGGACCACAAGTCACTTTTATATAAAATGGTCACTTTATATAGAATGGTCTGTAACCCCCCTGGTTCCATCATTGTATGACGCGAGGAACCACTTTACAAAACAAAATGCATGACTGTCTTTTTGTTCCCCCCTAGAGAATCAGCCAAATGGAGGCTACCCTCTGTCTAGTGGCTACTCTGCATATTCAAGCCTGTCTCAAAACTCAACGCTGCCATTCTAAGGCTCTTCTGGAGGACGGTGGTCCACACTCGGTGGCCTATTTTAAAATATTGCAACGTTTACAATTACAACCAAATACTTTTGTCTTTTTTTTATTTTTATAAAGTATTCCCCTCCTGAGTCCTTAATTAAACAGACTCTGGGCCAGTTCTGAGACGACAGAGCTCAAAATGTAAGGGTGTCCTTAATTTAAACAGACTCTGGGCCAGTTCTGAGACGACAGAGCTCAAAATGTAAGGGTGTCCTTAATTTAAACAGACTCTGGGCCAGTTCTGAGACGACAGAGCTCAACATTAAGGGTGTCCTTAATTTAAACAGACTCTGGGCCAGTTCTGAGACGACAGAGCTCAACATTAAGGGTGTCCTTAATTTAAACAGACTCTGGGCCAGTTCTGAGACGACAGAGCTCAAAATTAAGGGTGTCCTTAATTAAACAGACTCTGGGCCAGTTCTGAGACGACAGAGCTCAAAATTAAGGGTGTCCTTAATTAAACAGACTCTGGGCCAGTTCTGAGACGACAGAGCTCAAAATTAAGGGTGTCCTTAATTAAACAGACTCTGGGCCAGTTCTGAGACGACAGAGCTCAAAATATAAGGGTGTCCTTAATTAAACAGACTCTGGGCCAGTTCTGAGACGACAGAGCTCAAAATATAAGGGTGTCCTTAATTAAACAGACTCTGGGCCAGTTCTGAGACGACAGAGCTCAAAATATAAGGGTGTCCTTAATTAAACAGACTCTGGGCCAGTTCTGAGACGACAGAGCTCAAAATATAAGGGTGTCCTTAATTAAACAGACTCTGGGCCAGTTCTGAGACGACAGAGCTCAAAATATAAGGGTGTCCTTAATTAAACAGACTCTGGGCCAGTTCTGAGACGACAGAGCTCAAAATATAAGGGTGTCCTTAATTAAACAGACTCTGGGCCAGTTCTGAGACGACAGAGCTCAATTTTTTATTTTTTTTAAAGCAATGAGGCTGATGCAACAGGATCAGACCATGTAGCTTAAAATGTTGATAACGTTCTTATCTCTTCATATTATAAAGCTCAACGATGCGCTCATGGCTGTAGGCTACGCGCAAATGTTCCAAAAATGCAATTAGTGGGAAAACACCGTTCTCAAAAGCGTACTGCAGGAGCGGTCTCATGTGACAGAGATGAAAATATCCGTTAGAAATTAAAGAGAGGGTGTGATTGGCATCAACTAGCGTGGGTCCACCGGACAGTAAAACAAACGTTGATTTTTGAAAAACCAATAGAACAGGAGAAATGCTGGTTTCAATGGAATATTACGTGTTTTAAAATAATTCCCTCAACATTTTCTGTGGTTGTATTCCGGCTAGGCTAAGCTACTTTGAAACAAAGTAAGACATGCTTAATAAAATGACATATAAAACGTCCAGGGTTTTAAACAATTTTAAAGTTTTATGGTTAAATCGTTTTCAAAATGCTGACCGCCTACACTCGGATTCAAGGTGGGTGATTTATTGCGGTGCGCAACAGGAACTGGCCTTCACTCCGGTCTTGTGACTATTTGATCTGAACAAGTGCCTCGAGTATGTTGACAGAATCAAGCCTTTAGACGTTCATGTTAATTTAAGACGTGACAGGCGTTTTTAGCCTGTGTGTAATTTTAAGTCTCATTTCAAGTTTGGCTACATTTTTCTGTCGCCTCCCTCGTGTCAGCATCGGTTTGGACATGAGGCTGTAGCCAAAATGCAGATCACCTTCACTTTGACATGTAGGCTTTTTATTAAATTTATGTACATGGAAAAATAGATTTGAGTATTAAACTGTACTTGGCCATTCGAACAACTTTTTTGTCCGACATTTATTTGTATTTTTTTTTACATGTCCTGGACAAGAGGACAGTCGTTAATGTCGAGCCCTGATGATGATTGTGTTCTCTAGGTCTGGGATATAGAATCTAAGGAGCAGGTGATGATGATGATGATTGTGTTCTCTAGGTCTGGGATATAGAATCTAAGGAGCAGGTGATGATGATGATGATGATGATTGTGTTCTCTAGGTCTGGGATATAGAATCTAAGGAGCAGGTGATGATGATGATGATTGTGTTCTCTAGGTCTGGGATATAGAATCTAAGGAGCAGGTGGTGATGATGATGATGATGATGATGATGATGAATGTGTTCTCTAGGTCTGGGATATAGAATCTAAGGAGCAGGTGATGATGATGATGATGATTGTGTTCTCTAGGTCTGGGATATAGAATCTAAGGAGCAGGTGATGATGATGATGATGATGATGATTGTGTTCTCTAGGTCTGGGATATAGAATCTAAGGAGCAGGTGATGATGATGATGATGATGATGATTGTGTTCTCTAGGTCTGGGATATAGAATCTAAGGAGCAGGTGCGTACCCTAACTGGTCATGTGGGGACCGTGTACGCTCTAGCAGTCATCTCTACACCAGACCAGACCAAGGTGTTCAGCGCCTCATATGACCGCTCACTCAGGGTAAGACTGTCTGACCGTCTGTCTGTCTGTCTGTCTGACCGTCTGTCTGACCGTCTGTCTGACCGTCTGTCTGACCGTCTGTCTGTCTGTCTGTCTGACCGTCTGTCTGTCTGTCTGTCTGACCGTCTGTCTGACCGTCTGTCTGACCGTCTGTCTGTCTGACCGTCTGTCTGACCGTCTGTCTGACCGTCTGTCTGTCTGTCTGTCTGTCTGTCTGTCTGTCTGTCTGTCTGTCTGACCGTCTGTCTGACCGTCTGTCTGACCGTCTGTCTGACCGTCTGTCTGACCGTCTGTCTGACCGTCTGTCTGTCTGTCTGTCTGACCGTCTGTCTGACCGTCTGTCTGTCTGTCTGTCTGACCATCGGTCTGTCTGTTACACATGTCTGTCTGTCTGATCGTCTGTCTGTCTGAACGACTGGGTCACGTCCATAGATACAGAACAAAAAGACTGACCGACTGGGTCGCGTCTCTGGCAACCGAACCAATAGAACGAACGACCAGCCGGCTTGGGCAGCAACCCTAGATTTGTGTCGGGACTATATCTTGTGGAAGGATTAAATAGTATGAATAAATTAATCAAAATAACGTTTTTAATGAAAATATGTCAATCATTATTTGAATATGTTGGTAACCCGTTGTATAAAAGTGATAATGACCTCGAAGCCGGTGTTTGGAGGATAAATTGGCACGGTTTGCCTATATATATATATATATATATATATATATATATATATATATATATATATATATATATATATATATATATATATATATATATATATATATATGAAATAATAATTCCGGTTGACCAAGACACTGTTCCTGTTTTATGACTGAAGAGATTTGTAAAATTCTGACCCCAATTTAATTCCACGAAATTATGCTAATTAACCTATAGACTGATAAGCATGACTGGTCAAATGTCTTTTTGGCGGCTAACTGACTACTGTAACCGTTAACATCCCTAGTCTGACTCTCTGACCACCATCTGTCTGTCCGACCTACCGTATGTCTGTCCGACCGTCTGTCTGTCCGACCTACCGTCTGTCTGTCCGACCTACCGTCTGTCTGTCCGACCTACCGTCTGTCTGTCCGACCTACCGTCTGTCTGTCCGACCTACCGTCTGTCTGTCCGACCTACCGTCTGTCTGTCCGACCTACCGTCTGTCTGTCCGACCTACCGTCTGTCTGTCCGACCTACCGTCTGTCTGTCCGACCTACCGTCTGTCTGTCCGACCGTCTGTCTGTCCGACCTACCGTCTGTCTGTCCGACCGTCTGTCTGTCCGACCGTATGTCTGTCCGACCGTATGTCTGTCCGACCGTCTGTCTGTCCGACCGTATGTCTGTCCGACCGTCTGTCTGTCCGACCTACCGTCTGTCTGTCCGACCGTCTGTCTGTCCGACCGTATGTCTGTCCGACCGTATGTCTGTCCGACCGTCTGTCTGTCCGACCGTATGTCTGTCCGACCGTCTGTCTGTCCGACCTACCGTCTGTCTGTCCGACCGTCTGTCTGTCCGACCGTATGTCTGTCCGACCGTATGTCTGTCCGACCGTATGTCTGTCCGACCGTCTGTCTGTCCGACCTACCGTCTGTCTGTCCGACCGTCTGTCTGTCCGACCGTATGTCTGTCCGACCGTATGTCTGTCCGACCGTATGTCTGTCCGACCGTCTGTCTGTCCGACCGTCTGTCTGTCCGACCGTATGTCTGTCCGACCTACCGTCTGTCTGTCCGACCGTCTGTCTGTCCGACCGTATGTCTGTCCGACCGTCTGTCTGTCCGACCTACCGTCTGTCTGTCCGACCTACCGTCTGTCTGTCCGACCTACCGTCTGTCTGTCCGACCGTCTGTCTGTCCGACCTACCGTCTGTCTGTCCGACCGTCTGTCTGTCCGACCTACCGTCTGTCTGTCCGACCGTCTGTCTGTCCGACCTACCGTCTGTCTGTCCGACCTACCGTCTGTCTGTCCGACCGTCTGTCTGTCCGACCTACCGTATGTCTGTCCGACCGTCTGTCTGTCCGACCGTATGTCTGTCCGACCGTCTGTCTGTCCGACCTACCGTCTGTCTGTCCGACCTACCGTCTGTCTGTCCGACCGTCTGTCTGTCCGACCTACCGTCTGTCTGTCCGACCGTCTGTCTGTCCGACCTACCGTCTGTCTGTCCGACCTACCGTCTGTCTGTCCGACCTACCGTCTGTCCGACCGTCTGTCTGTCCGACCTACCGTCTGTCTGTCCGACCGTCTGTCTGTCCGACCTACCGTCTGTCTGTCCGACCTACCGTCTGTCTGTCCGACCTACCGTCTGTCTGTCCGACCTACCGTCTGTCTGTCCGACCGTCTGTCTGTCCGACCGTCTGTCTGTCCGACCTACCGTCTGTCTGTCCGACCTACCGTCTGTCTGTCCGACCGTCTGTCTGTCCGACCTACCGTCTGTCTGTCCGACCGTATGTCTGTCCGACCGTCTGTCTGTCCGACCTACCGTCTGTCTGTCCGACCTACCGTCTGTCTGTCCGACCGTCTGTCTGTCCGACCTACCGTCTGTCTGTCCGACCGTATGTCTGTCCGACCGTCTGTCTGTCCGACCTACCGTCTGTCTGTCCGACCTACCGTCTGTCTGTCCGACCTACCGTCTGTCTGTCCGACCGTATGTCTGTCCGACCGTCTGTCTGTCCGACCTACCGTCTGTCTGTCCGACCGTCTGTCTGTCCGACCTACCGTCTGTCTGTCCGACCTACCGTCTGTCTGTCCGACCGTCTGTCTGTCCAACCGTCTGTCCGACCGTATGTCTGTCCGACCGTCTGTCTGTCTGTCTGTCCGACCGTCTGTCTGTCCGACCGTCTGTCTCTGTCTGTCCGACCGTATGTCTGTCCGACCGTCTGTCTGTCTGTCTGTCCGACCGTCTGTCTGTCTGTCTGTCCGACCGTCTGTCTGTCTGTCCGACCGTCTGTCTGTCTGTCCGACCGTCTGTCTGTCTGTCCGACCGTCTGTCTGTCTGTCCGACCGGTCTGTCTGTCTGTCCGACCGTCTGTCTGTCTGTCCGACCGGTCTGTCTGTCTGTCTGTCTGTCTGTCTGACTGACTGTGTGTATGAACTAACTCTGTGTGTTGTAGGTGTGTATGTGTATTAAGTAATAAAGGAAACACTTGAGTAAATGAGAGAGAGAGAGAGATATATATATATATATATATATATATATATATATATTGAAAGCATGTCCTTCCACACAGGTGTGGTTCCTGAGTTAATTAAGCAATTAACATCCCATCATGCTTAGGGTCACGTTTAAAAAATGCCCAGTTGCCCGTTATTTTGGTTACCAACGTCCAGAATAAGAGATCTCAGCGACTTTTTGAAAGAGGGGGGTCTCTCAAAAGGGGGTTTAAAAGGGGCGTGTCATCAGACCTCAATCCGATTGGACACTGGGAGCGGCGCCAGAGACGGCGTTTTCCCGCCACCATCAATAAAACACCAAATGATGGAATTCCTCGTGGAAGAACGGCGGTCGCATCCCATCCAATAGAGTTCCAGACTCTTCTAGAAGCTATTCCAAGGTGCATTGAAGCTGTTCTGGCTGCTGGTGGCCCAACGCCCTGTTTAAAGACACTTTTACGTTGGATGTTTTCTTTATTTTGGCAGTTACCTGTATATATCAACTGTGTGTGTGTGTGTGTGTGTGTGTTACTGTGTGTAATATACGAACTCTTCCTGTGTGTGTGTCTGTGTGTGTGTCTGTGTGTGTGTCTGTGTGTGTGTCTGTGTGTGTTACTGTGTGTACTATACAAACTCTTCCTGTGTGTGTGTGTGTGTGTGTCTGTGTGTACTATACGAACTCTTCCTGTGTGTGTGTGTCTGTGTCTGTGTGTGTGTGTGTGTGTGTGTGTGTGTGTGTGTTACTGTGTGTAATAAACGAACTCTTCCTGTGTGTGTGTGGGTTCCAGGTGTGGAGCATGGATAACATGATCTGTACCCAGACCCTCCTCAGACACCAGGGGAGTGTGACTGCTCTGGCCGTCAGCAGGGGGCGCCTCTTCTCCGGAGCCGTAGACAGCACCGTCAAGGTACCGCAGCGACTGGCGATCAATACGTCAGTCAGTCAGTCAACCTAACCCTCTACTAAGCTAACATATGGAA
Source organism: Coregonus lavaretus (assembly GCF_964263955.1). Taxonomy (NCBI): domain Eukaryota; kingdom Metazoa; phylum Chordata; class Actinopteri; order Salmoniformes; family Salmonidae; genus Coregonus; species Coregonus lavaretus. The sequence goes on along the minus strand of NW_028158682.1, from coordinate 19,712 downwards.
GGTTATACCAAGGATCATTTAGCTATTTGATTTGGAATTGTAAGACCCCCTTAAGGTATAAAAAAATTAATAATAATAATAAATTATTTGATGAAACATTTAATTTGGCATTACTGCTATTAGCCAATAGAAACGCTTTGAAAAACAGCTTCACTACATGGAACATCAGATTGTCCCCAAAAAATCTAAAGGAAGTTTGTTCTGAATTGTCTGTCCTGTATCTGGGAGATATAACAAAGATCAGGAAACATTTTTATATATATATATATATATATAATAAAAAAAATTTGGAACATGTATTTAACCCCTTAAACAGTCTCCATATAGACTTCCATTCATTTTCAGACCTTCAGACGAGTCTTGTGGGCCTCCTGGAGTAGAACAACCGACGTGTTCGTGAGAGACTCACCTTTCCACAGAGGAGTCATAGCCCAAACTGTTGGGACGCTAGACGTGTTCCTTTCCACAGAGGGGGTCATAGCCCAAACTGTTGGGACGCTGGACGTGTTCCTTTCCACAGAGGGGTCATAGCCCAAACTGTTGGGACGCTGGACGTGTTCCTTTCCCCAGAGGGGTCATAGCCCAAACTGTTGGGACGCTGGACGTGTTCCTTTCCACAGAGGGGGTCATAGCCCAAACTGTTGGGACGCTAGACGTGTTCCTTTCCCCAGAGGGGTCATAGCCCAAACTGTTGGGACGCTGGACGTGTTCCTTTCCACAGAGGGGGTCATAGCCCAAACTGTTGGGACGCTAGACGTGTTCCTTTCCACAGAGGGGGTCATAGCCCAAACTGTTGGGACGCTAGACGTGTTCCTTTCCACAGAGGGGTCATAGCCCAAACTGTTGGGACGCTGGACGTGTTCCTTTCCACAGAGGGGGTCATAGCCCAAACTGTTGGGACGCTGGACGTGTTCCTTTCCACAGAGGGGTCATAGCCCAAACTGTTGGGACGCTGGACGTGTTCCTTTCCCCAGAGGGGGTCATATCCCAAACTGTTGGGACGCTGGACGTGTTCCTTTCCACAGAGGGGTCATAGGCCAAACTGTTGGGACGCTAGACGTGTTCCTTTCCACAGAGGGGGTCATATCCCAAACTGTTGGGACGCTGGACGTGTTCCTTTCCACAGAGGGGGTCATAGCCCAAACTGTTGGGACGCTGGACGTGTTCCTTTCCACAGAGGGGGTCATAGCCCAAACTGTTGGGACGCTGGACGTGTTCCTTTCCCCAGAGGGGTCATAGCCCAAACTGTTGGGACGCTGGACGTGTTCGGGAGAAGATTTTCTGGGATGTTTCATTGTCTGACAAACACCTCTGTAGCTCTGGCACCTTTCATCGCAGGTGCGGAAAGCGCAACATCGGCGGATGCAGTGGATTGAGACGTAGCCCTAGTTTAAACAGACAGATTTTATGGGGATTTAAAAAAATAATAATATCAGAATTCCGCGGGGCCGCGAAAATTGCAGGAGAAGGGTTAGTCAGTCAGCCAGCCAATCAATTCATTCCTATATCACTCCCTGTTTGTCGTTAGTGCTCACAGTGCATTGTTTCTCTGTCCCGGTCTGTCTTTCTCTCTCTCTCTGTCTCTCTCTCTCTCTCTCTCTGTCTCTCTCTCTCTCTCTCTCTCTCTCTCTCTCTCTCTCTCTGTCTCTCTCTCTGTCTCTCTCTCTCTCTGTCTCTCTCTCTGTCTCTCTCTCTGTCTCTCTCTCTCTCTGTCTCTCTCTCTCTGTCTCTCTCTCTCTGTCTCTCTCTCTGTCTCTCTCTCTCTGTCTCTCTCTCTCTCTCTCTCTCTCTCTCTCTGTCTCTCTCTCTGTCTCTCTCTCTCTCTGTCTCTCTCTCTCTGTCTCTCTCTCTCTGTCTCTCTCTGTGTCTCTCTCTCTATCTATCTATCTAGGTTTGGACATGTTAGGTTGCGGTCGAGGAGATCAGCTTTATGTTCCAACCTCAGTGGACCACCCTGTGTCAAACGGACCATACGAACTCTGACACACACACACACACACACACACTCTGATTGTGCTTCATCATCCTTCAAGATCATGATTGTTTTTAAGATCTCTACTATATGAACTTTAACCCCTGATGTGGGCGGGGTCAGAAGTGGTCACGACCTCTGTGACCTTAGCCCTTAGCCCAGTGCATTATAGGAGGAGCTGCCTTACCTTAGCTCTGCCCACTGACTACGCCAGCCCTCCCCTGATTTGGACAATGCCAAGACTGAGACCTGAAGACTTGTGTTAGCTCCCCAGGATTCAGACCCAGGCTGTTAGACCCGTCCTGAGAAGTGCCATTACTGACCTGGGGGACTTCAGACTGGACCATTACTGACCTGGGGGACTTCAGACTGGACCATTACTGACCTGGGGGACTTCAGACTGGACCATTACTGACCTGGGGGACTGGACTTCAGACTGGACCATTACTGACCTGGGGGACTTCAGACTGGACCATTACTGACCTGGGGGACTGGACTTCAGACTGGACCATTACTGACCTGGGGGACTTCAGACTGGACCATTACTGACCTGGGGGACTGGACTTCAGACTGGACCATTACTGACCTGGGGGACTGGACTTCAGACTGGACCATTACTGACCTGGGGGACTTCAGACTGGACCATTACTGACCTGGGGGACTGGACTTCAGACTGGACCATTACTGACCTGGGGGACTGGACTTCAGACTGGACCATTACTGACCTGGGGGACTTCAGACTGGACCATTACTGACCTGGGGGACTGGACTTCAGACTGGACCATTACTGACCTGGGGGACTTCAGACTGGACCATTACTGACCTGGGGGACTTCAGACTGGACCATTACTGACCTGGGGGACTTCAGACTGGACCATTACTGACCTGGGGGACTGGACTTCAGACTGGACCATTACTGACCTGGGGGACTTCAGACTGGACCATTACTGACCTGGGGGACTGGACTTCAGACTGGACCATTACTGACCTGGGGGACTGGACTTCAGACTGGACCATTACTGACCTGGGGGACTGGACTACAGTGGAACAAGGATGGATTCACTAGGAACCAAACGGAAGCGACCTACCTGAATTTGTCAAATATAAACTATTGTTTCCGTTGCAAAACGTTTTGCCACGGTGTGCGACCTAATGAACCCACCCCAGATGTCAGTGTTTTTAGAATGAACAGGGATCCCTAAGGCTATGCTAGCAACAACTAGGACGTGTTCTCCACAACTCTGCAGTCCCACAGGGATCCCTAAGGCTATGCTAGGATACTAGGATGTGTTCTCCACAACTCTGCAGTTCCACTCTGTTGTTTTTTGCCATCATGATGATGCCAGGTGGGATGTGTTCAGGTCCGCTACTCGGCGGTTGTGTCAACGGTTTGAAATGATCCATACTGAAACATGTCCATCGTTAAGAAGACTGTGTGTGTGTGGAGGGGTATGATAGAGAAGTGGAGGTGTGTTCCACTGTTAAAGGTATCTCTCTCTCTCTCTCACTCACACAATCTCTACCGTACCCCTCCTTTCTCTAGCACAGTTCTCTCTCTCTCTCTACCGTACCCCTCCTTTCTCTCTCTCTCTCTACCGTACCCCTCCTTTCTCTCTCTCTCTCTACCGTACCCCTCCTTTCTCTCTCTCTCTCTACCGTACCCCTCCTTTCTCTCTCTCTCTCTACCGTACCCCTCCTTTCTCTATCACACAGTTTTCTCTCTCTCTACCGTACCCCTCCTTTCTCTCTCTCTCTCTCTACCGTACCCCTCCTTTCTCTCTCTCTCTCTCTCTACCGTACCCCTCCTTTCTCTCTCTCTCTCTCTCTACCGTACCCCTCCTTTCTCTCTCTCTCTCTACCGTACCCCTCCTTTCTCTCTCTCTCTCTCTCTACCGTACCCCTCCTTTCTCTCTCTCTCTCTCTCTACCGTACCCCTCCTTTCTCTATCACACAGTTTTCTCTCTCTCTACCGTACCCCTCCTTTCTCTCTCTCTCTCTCTACCGTACCCCTCCTTTCTCTCTCTCTCTCTCTACCGTACCCCTCCTTTCTCTCTCTCTCTCTACCGTACCCCTCCTTTCTCTCTCTCTCTCTACCGTACCCCTCCTTTCTCTCTCTCTCTCTCTACCGTACCCCTCCTTTCTCTCTCTCTCTCTACCGTACCCCTCCTTTCTCTCTCTCTCTCTCTACCGTACCCCTCCTTTCTCTCTCTCTCTCTCTACCGTACCCCTCCTTTCTCTCTCTCTCTCTCTCTCTACCGTACCCCTCCTTTCTCTCTCTCTCTCTCTCTCTACCGTACCCCTCCTTTCTCTCTCTCTCTCTACCATACCCCTCCTTTCTCTCTCTCTCTCTCTACCGTACCCCTCCTTTCTCTCTCTCTCTCTACCGTACCCCTCCTTTCTCTCTCTACCGTACCCCTCCTTTCTCTCTCTACCGTACCCCTCCTTTCTCTCTCTCTCTCTCTACCGTACCCCTCCTTTCTCTCTCTCTCTCTCTCTACCGTACCCCTCCTTTCTCTCTCTCTCTCTCTACCGTACCCCTCCTTTCTCTCTCTCTCTCTCTCTCTCTACCGTACCCCTCCTTTCTCTCTCTCTCTCTCTACCGTACCCCTCCTTTCTCTCTCTCTCTCTCTCTCTACCGTACCCCTCCTTTCTCTCTCTCTACCGTACCCCTCCTTTCTCTCTCTCTCTCTCTACCGTACCCCTCCTTTCTCTCTCTCTCTCTCTCTACCGTACCCCTCCTTTCTCTCTCTCTACCATACCCCTCCTTTCTCTCTCTCTCTCTACCGTACCCCTCCTTTCTCTCTCTCTCTCTACCGTACCCCTCCTTTCTCTCTCTACCGTACCCCTCCTTTCTCTCTCTCTCTCTCTCTCTACCGTACCCCTCCTTTCTCTCTCTCTCTCTCTCTACCGTACCCCTCCTTTCTCTCTCTCTCTCTCTCTACCGTACCCCTCCTTTCTCTCTCTCTCTCTCTACCGTACCCCTCCTTTCTCTCTCTCTCTCTCTCTACCGTACCCCTCCTTTCTCTCTCTCTACCGTACCCGTCCTTTCTCTCTCTCTCTCTCTACCGTACCCCTCCTTTCTCTCTCTCTCTCTCTACCGTACCCCTCCTTTCTCTCTCTCTACCATACCCCTCCTTTCTCTCTCTCTCTCTCTCTACCGTACCCTTCCTTTCTCTCTCTCTCTCTCTACCGTACCCCTCCTTTCTCTCTCTCTCTCTCTACCGTACCTCTCCTTTCTCTCTCTCTCTCTACCGTACCCCTCCTTTCTCTCTCTCTCTACCGTACCCCTCCTTTCTTTCTCTCTCTCTACCGTACCCCTCCTTTCTCTCTCTCTCTCTACCGTACCCCTCCTTTCTCTCTCTCTACCGTACCCCTCCTTTCTCTCGCTCTCTACCGTACCCCTCCTTTCTCTCTCTCTCTCTACCGTACCCCTCCTTTCTCTCTCTCTCTACCGTACCCCTCCTTTCTCTCTCTCTCTCTCTACCGTACCCCTCCTTTCTCTCTCTCTCTCTACCGTACCCCTCCTTTCTCTCTCTCTCTCTCTACCGTACCCCTCCTTTCTCTCTCTCTCTCTACCGTACCCCTCCTTTCTCTCTCTCTCTCTCTCTCTCTCTACCGTACCCCTCCTTTCTCTCTCTCTCTCTCTCTCTACCGTACCCCTCCTTTCTCTCTCTCTCTCTCTACCGTACCCCTCCTTTCTCTCTCTACCGTACCCCTCCTTTCTCTCTCTCTCTCTCTACCGTACCCCTCCTTTCTCTCTCTACCGTACCCCTCCTTTCTCTCTCTCTCTCTACCGTACCCCTCCTTTCTCTCTCTCTCTCTCTACCGTACCCCTCCTTTCTCTCTCTACCGTACCCCTCCTTTCTCTCTCTCTCTCTACCGTACCCCTCCTTTCTCTCTCTCTCTCTCTACCGTACCCCTCCTTTCTCTCTCTACCGTACCCCTCCTTTCTCTCTCTACCGTACCCCTCCTCTTGTCGCTCTTTTACTAATCGTGAAACATGCCTGAAACTGATCATGTAAATGTATGACTAGTTGATGTGATCAATCTTCAGTCTGGGGGGGTAAGGTAGAGACTGTGATCACGTCTTCTCTCTGATCCTGTTATCATTCTGTTGTATACTTGTATGATGTACGCCTGATTTTTGTATCTGATCATTAAAACAGTATACACTTTGGAGTGTGCGACTGGTCCCTAATGTTAAAGTAGTGTATACTTTGATGTGTGTTACTGGTCCTAAATGTTACTGTAGTGTACACTTTGAAGTCTGTGGATAGACCACGTACCCCCAGGGGATGGACCAGGTACCCCCTGTGGATAGACCAGGTACCCCCAGGGGTCCAGGACTCCAGGCTGCCCCCTGTGGATAGACCAGGTACCCCCAGGGGTCCAGGACTCCAGGTTGAGAACCGCTGTGTGCTTTAATAGATGTCTGTAATGAATATCTCCACAGCTCTCTGCTGCCCCCCTCTGGGCCTCAGGGGTAGTGCTCATCTAACAGTCACACGTCAGTGATAGAGACGGGGTAGTAGATAACGGTTGTTACATTTCCAATAGGAATTCACACACTAAAACCAATGGGATGCTTCATTAGTACAGTGAAGGAAGGCCAGGGTGTATTCTGGGAGATAACTGCCTTCAGCTCTGTTTTGTTGTGTTGTCTCTGATAACACCCCTTGAAGGCTGGTAATGCTTACTGGTTGGGTAGGTGAATGTTGGACGGACAGGCAGACAGACAGACAGACAGACAGCCATAGTAAAAGAGTCCAGTGGAGTCTGTATAGAACATTTTTATTTCTTTATTCTCGAGAGGATGACGGATGCATCACTGCAAGCACACCACGTTCCCACGGACCGCCATGACATCACCACGTTTTCATACTGTCAACACACAGCAGAGTAGATACACAGCTTATATATGCTCGCACACACACACACACACACACACACACACACACACACACACTTGCAGCGGGGCCCAGAAACCACTCTGGTCTCTGTCGACGCTCACAGGCAAAAAATAAAATAAAAAATAACTTTTTTCTTTATAAAAAAACAAACAAACAAGCAAACAGAAACAGTACTATGCTCCACGACACGTTTGAGCATTGTTTTTCTTCTTTATGTAATGGAGGTGGTTCTGTGAACCTGAAGACCTGTTAGCTCCAAGAGATGATACCTAGGTCTCAAGCCTTTAGCTCCGTAAGCTAACACAGTCTTGTGACCCCGGGGTTCAAGCCCAGTTGGCCACATTACCGGTCAAACGTTTTAGAAACACCTGCTCATTCAAGGGTTTTTTCTTTTCTTTTTTACAATTTTCTACATTGTAGAATAATAGTGAAGACATCGAAACTATGAAATAACACATATGGAATCATGTAGTAACCAAAAGAAGTGTTAAACAAATCAAAAATATATTTTATATTTGAGATTCTTCAAATAGCCACCCTTTGCCTTGATGACAGCTTTGCACACTCTTGTCATTCTCTCAACCAGCTTCATGTGGTAGTCACCTGGAATGCATTTCAATTAACAGGTGTGCCTTAAAAGTTAATTTGTGGAATTTCTTTCCTTCTTAATGCGTTTGAGCCAATCAGTTGTGTTGTGACAAGGTAGGGGTGGTAAACAAAAGATAGCCCTATTGGGTAAAAGACCAAGTCCATATTATGGCAAGAACAGCTCAAATAAGCAAAGAGAAACAACAGTCCATCATTACTTTAAGACATGAAGGTCAGTCAATACAGAACATTGTAGTCGCAAAAACTATCAAGTGCTATGATGAAACTGGCTCTCATGAGGACCGCCACAGGAATAGAACACCCAGAGTTACCTTTGCTGTAGAGGATAAGTTCATTAGAGTTACCAGCTTCAGAAATTGTAGCCCAAATAAATGCTTCATAGAGTTCAAGTAACAGACACATCTCAACATCAACTGTTCAGAGGAGACTGTGTGAGTCAGGCCTTCATGGTCGAATTGCTGCAAAGAAACCACTACTAAAGGACACCAATAAGAAGAGACTTGCTTGGGCCAAGAAACACGAGCAATGGACATTAGACCGGTGGAAATTTGTCCTTTGGTCTGGAGTCCAAATTGGAGATTTTTGGTTCCAACCGCCGTGTCTTTGTGCGATGCGGTGTGGGTGAACGGATGATCTCTGCATGTGTAGTTCCCACCGTAAAGCATGGAGGAGGAGGTGTTATGGTGTGGGGGTGCTTTGCTGGTGACACTGTCTGTGATTTATTTAGAATTCAAGGCACACTTAACCAGCATGGCCACCACAGCATTCTGCAGCGATACGTCATCCCATCTGGTTTGGGCTTAGTGGGACTATCATTTGTTTTTCAACAGAACAATGACCCAACACACCTCCAGACTGTGTGAGGGCTATTTTACCAAGAAGGAGAGTGACGGAGGGCTGCATCAGATGACCTGGCCTCCACAATCCCCCGACCTCAACCCAATTGAGATGGTTTGGGATGAGTCGGACCGCAGATTGAAAGAAAAGCAGCCAACAAGTGCTCAGCATATGTGGGAGCTCCTTCAAGACTGTTGAAAAAAATAATTCCAGGTGAAGCTGGTTGAGAGAATGCCAAGAGTTTGCAAAGCTGTCATCAAGGCCAAAAGGGTGGCTACTTTTGAAGAATCTCAAATATAAAATATATTTTGATTTGTTGAACACTTTTTTTTGGTTACTACACGATTCCATATGTGTTATTTCATAGTTTTGATGTCTTCACTATTATTCTACAATGTAGAAAATAGTAAAAATTAAGAAAAACCCTTAAATGAGTGTTCTAAAACTTTTGACCGGTAGTGTAGCTGTACCAGTGTTACATTCACCCTCTCTGTTACCCAAAGTAAAAAAATAACAGATAAAATCCCACTACCCCTGACTTACCCCTACACTACCCCCCTCATAAACCACTAGCTCTGGGGGGGATGATTGGTTACCGTTAGTTACCGTTTCCACGCTGGGTTTTCGGAGCATGTAGCAGAACATTCCGAAACAGATCACATGATCAGTTTTGAATGAACCAGGAAGGAGTCGAGGAATCGATTTTTATATAAGATATAACCCCTTTTTTTTTAAACATGGACGTTGCCATTTCTGTTGGAAGTTGCCGTTATCCACCATTTTAAGGTAGTCAACTGGGGGGTTGGGGGGATTCCTATGGGTTTGCCCACGCTGGCACAGATGTAAAAATGAGTCCTCAAAAAAAAAATCTATCTCTATACGTTTCACACAACCCCGAAAGGGTCAGCAGGTCACACTGTGTGATGTCATCAGAGGTCAGGTGTCATGTATATCGGCTGTACGGTACAGATAGTATATCTACAAGACACACCGAGATAACAGACCTAGCTAGTCAAACCAGAGAGAACAGACCTAGCTAGTCAAACCAGAGATAACAGACCTAGCTAGTCAAACCAGAGAGAACAGACCTAGCTAGTCAAACCAGAGATAACAGACCTAGCTAGTCAAACCAGAGAGAACAGAGAGGGTTGAGAGAGAGAGTCAAGCCAGACCACCACAAAGCAAGGCACATTTGATATAGAAAACAATACAATGTTGTTGCATCAAATGTAGCTAGACAGTGGAACACTAGATCTTCAAATGTAGCCAGACAGTGGAACACTAGATTATCAAATGTAGCCAGAGAGTGGAACACTAGATCATCAAATGTAGCCAGACAGTGGAACACTAGATCATCAAATGTAGCTAGACAGTGGAACACTAGATCATCAAATGTAGCTAGAGAGTGGAACACTAGATCATCAAATGTAGCTAGACAGTGGAACACTAGATCATCAAATGTAGCCAGACAGTGGAACACTAGATCATCAAATGTAGCTAGACAGTGGAACACTAGATCATCAAATGTAGCCAGACAGTGGAACACTAGATCATCAAATGTAGCCAGACAGTGGAACACTAGATCATCAAATGTAGCCAGACAGTGGAACACTAGATCATCAAATGTAGCTAGACAGTGTGATGACTAGATAATGTGATTTAACCAAACATTTTTTGGTATCCATGACTGGTGGTTACTGGTGATGTTACGTTTGATACCGGAGCTCCAAGGCCTGCGTCGAAAATCGAAGGTTAAGCAGATAACTTCGAGAGCAGTGTGCCGAGGCGCGTATCACTTTATCAGAAGGATGTCATCGATGACGTCCGAAGCTTCGTTTTTGATCACGTGCGTTTTTCAAAAAACCGTGGCTGGCATTCCAAAGACGTAAAAGACACGCCCCTCTCCACTCAGCCCTCCAATGAAAGTGGACGCTTCTGATGACGGCGAATCATGAGTTGATACTTGCAGGGCAAAGGACAAGGAAAGAATGAATTCATTTTAAATGGACCGCCCCCTTGGCCCGGAAATGTGTCAGTCGTTCGTCCCACGGTTGTGTTTTCAGTCATCGTGGAACCACCGGTAGCTGTTGTGTGGTTTATATGAGCTACAGTCAGTTGCGATTGCATCTCGTATCTTTGGTTAGAAGACAACGCATCCGCAGACATCGATGCCATCCAATGAGATCAGGTAAATCGAACATTACAAGGTGTGATGTCAGAAGCAGATACAGGAGAACTAAAACGATGACCGACCGACCACACCCAGATCACCTGGTGACCGACCACACCCAGATCACCTGATGACCGACCACACCCAGATCACCTGATGACCGACCACACCCAGATCACCTGATGACCGACCACACCCAGATCACCTGATGACCGACCACACCCAGATCACCTGGTGACCGACCGACCACACCCTGATCACCTGATGACCGACCACACCCTGATCACCTGATGACTGACCACACCCAGATCACCTGATGACTGACCACACCCAGATCACCTGATGACCGACCACACCCTGATCACCTGATGACTGACCACACCCAGATCACCTGATGACTGACCACACCCAGATCACCTGTACATAAAGACAGGCCCAGATGACCTGGACATAAAGACAGGCCCAGATCACCTGGACACAAAGACAGGCCCAGATCACCTGGACACAAAGACAGGCCCAGATCACCTGGACACAAAGACAGGCCCAGATCACCTGGACACAAAGACAGGCCCAGATCACCTGGACACAAAGACAGGCCCAGATAAAGCTCTCATTAAAATAAAAACAACCCTAAGCAAGATAATTTACATTTAAATTATTATTCAGAACAGTAAGAGAAGATAAAAGAAGTCATTATCTACAACTTTAAACACCTGCAGTCACTTCATTTCAAAAAGCCTTCAGAACGGCCCACATCATAAAATCACCATTAAAAATGTATTTTTGTTCTTGCAAATATGCACATATAATCTTTAATGTTCATAACTTGAATATTCCAACGATTCTCTCAGCTCTTAGAACATAAAGAGAGGCTGTAGTGAGTTCTGTCTGTCTGGATGGATGGATGGATGGATGGATGGATGGATGGATGGTTGGATGGATGGATGGATGGATGGATGGATGGTTGGATGGATGGATGGATGGATGGATGGATGGATGGATGGGTGGAAGGATGGATGGATGGATGGATGGATGGATGGTTGGATGGATGATGGATGGATGGATGGATGGATGGGTGGAAGGATGGATGGATGGATGGATGGATGGATGGATGGTTGGATGGATGATGGATGGATGGATGGATGGATGGATGGGGGATGGATGGATGAAGTTGGGAACGTCACCATAACGTTGCTGTAACGGTTATATAAAGTCCACGTTCACCCACACTCACAGTCCTGTCATAATCTTCTCTGGAACCCATCGGCATGGTAACGCATTGTACGGTAACCATGGTGATTATTAGCCCGACGATGTCGGAGATTGTCATGGCAACGTGAGGGCTGGAAATAAAGGTGGCGGGAGGGAGGGAGGGAGGGAGAGTGAGAGAATACATGGGGGGGGGGAAATAAAGGGAGAGATTAGTGAGGGAAGAGAGAGTGAGAGAGGTGGCACCATCACCATCACACTGCCTCCCCTCAGCCTAAAGTGAGGGCTCTGTTCAAATCCTTATCGTGGAAGTTCAGCGTCAGCGGGGAGAGACTGCGTTCACGCTTTAAACGCTGCATGCGTCGTCGGGCTCAATCGGGGGAAAAAAAACGATCTTTACGTTTCTCTGTCACGCTTCAATCTGTAACACTTCAGCTTTGCAGGTTTGAACAGAGCAGCTCAGTTCCATCAGGACGCAACCGCTCCGAGCGAACCCTAACCTCTA